>NC_056436.1:59725650-59792648 GCF_018296145.1 Oncorhynchus tshawytscha | reverse complement strand
CTCTAAAATGTAAATGTGAATTGCTGCGGCTACTCGAGGACGATAGCTGGGAACAACTAGTGTCAGGTAGAGCGTGGCATTTGAGTTGAAATATTAGTTCTAAATAGACCAACCAGTAGACAACGCTATCGTGGCTGTTAATAATATATTAGGCTAAGTACTGTTTTATACTTGTACTTTCAATTGTTTTATACACATATATTTCTATCTCTATATTTATACATATTGAAAATAATTGGTATAGCACAGTTCCCTAGCACATACAAGTGCAAGCTACGAGTATCAAGTGAACTGCCTTACTGCCTCAACTCCTCTCTAACTACAGACTCCATCACTTCCATCTTATTATTATCATCTGAAGCTTTGAAGCCATCGGCCAAGTATGTACCAGATCACCTTGAGTTTATTTGTTTTTAAAGCTACAGATCACCATAATTATTATTATTTATGACAGGGGAGGAGGAGCCCTTGTCATAAGGGCTTTATATTGAGTTTTACTAACAGTCCTAATATCTACTTTGCCAGATTCTGTGGACAGAGGGTCAGGTAGCAAAAGGCAGTTTATTTTAAGATCAGAGAAAGTGCTGACTCTGTGAGGAGTCAGAATAAATCACAATTATTAATGTTATTTATTCCTACAGGGAGGAGTGCACAGCAAAGTCCTTGTCATAATGGCAGTTCCAAGAAATATGTGTGTCAAGGAAGATGGATATTGGTAATGTCTGCTTTAGGCTCAGCCTGTCTTTGCAGGAGTGCATGCAAGGGTTGCTACTAAACATGTTCTTTGTAGTCCTGGCAATATCTTAGTCTTGACTGAGGACACTGGGCCCAGAGCTGAGGGCAGTTTAACCAGAGATTTGGTCTCTAGTAATGCTTGGATATTAGATTATTTATATTTGACTTTGTTGTGGCAAGCAGAAACATACTGAATTTAGGAAATCCCACCAAACCACCGAATTATTACTTAAATTAAAGGGACAAATTATGTGGTCGCTTGGGGTAATGCAAAATCCCTTTTGGTTATCACATGTAGGCACATGTAGTTTATGAGACAGATCTTTGATTTAGTAGCTGTTCATTTGTTAGTAAATGTTGGGAGCTGTGACTCTTATTTATTCTACTGAAAGCCTGTCCCTCTCTGCTTACAGTAGAAAGGCCTTGGAGCGATCCACTGAGACGCAGTGAGCATAAGCACGACAAAGACAGGAAAAACAGTGACCATGTTTCGGGCGACTAACATGTACTTCTCAAGATCAACTGATCCTAATGTTATTCCACAGACAGCCAGCAGGGGAGCTCCAGACTCGCAAGTTTTTCAGCTATCATACACCCAAAACTCACTAACCCAACAATACAACTATTTCCACCACTGGGCTTACTGCAGTCACTACTTCAACCTTTACTGAACTACCATGAAAAAATACTTTTAGACAGCTGAAGCAAGCATACTTTAAAAAATTATCCTTTCTTATGGACGAGGGATTTGGCAGTGCGGTCATTGAGATTTCATACTTCTTGTTGAAGTACAGGGGGATTAGCTCAAATGGTAGAGCGCTTGCTTAGCATGCGAGAGTTAGTGAGATCAATCCCCCCGCATCCTCCAAATATTTAGTTTGGTTCAATCAGCACACATTGTTGTTGTAGCTCTGGATACTAACCCAACAATACAACTATTTCCACCACTGGGCTTACTCCAGTCACTACTTCAACCTTTACTGAACTACCATGAAAAATACTTTAGACAGCTGAAGCAAGCATACTTTAAAAAATTATCCTTTCTTATGGACGAGGGATTTGGCAGTGCGGTCATTGAGATTTCATACTTCTTGTTGGAGGCACAGGGGGATTAGCTCAAATGGTAGAGTGCTTGCTTAGCATGCGAGAGGTAGTGGGATCAATGCCCGCATCCTCCAAATATTTAGTTTGGTTCAATCAGCACACATTGT
Organism: Oncorhynchus tshawytscha; assembly: GCF_018296145.1. Classification (NCBI taxonomy): domain Eukaryota; kingdom Metazoa; phylum Chordata; class Actinopteri; order Salmoniformes; family Salmonidae; genus Oncorhynchus; species Oncorhynchus tshawytscha. The sequence continues at coordinate 59,790,702 of NC_056436.1, read as the reverse complement.
TGTTGTAGCTCTGGACTTAACAAATTGAATCAAGTCTGCTTGTCTGGCTCTAAAATGTAAATGTGAATTGCTGCGGCTACCCGAGGACGATAGCTGGGAACAACTAGTGTCAGGTAGAGCGTGGTGACGAGTTGAAATATTAGTTCTAAATAGACCAACCAGTAGACAACGCTATCGTGGCTGTTAATAATATATTAGGCTAAGTACTGTTTTATACTCTGTACTTTCAATTGTTTTACATATACATATATTTCTATCTCTATATTTATACATATTGAAAATAATTGGTATGTAGCACAGTTCTCTAGCACATACAAGTGCTAAGTATCTGAAGTGAACTGCCTTACTGCCTCAACTCCTCTCTTACTACAGACTCCATCACTCTACATCTTATTATTATTATCTGAAGCTTTGGAAGCCATCGGCCAAGTATGTACCAGATCACCTTGAGTTTATTTGAGTTTTTAAAGCTACTTTGAGATTCTGTGTGTAATGAAAAGTGCTATATAGAATAAATCATAATTATTATTATTTATCCGACAGGGAGGAGGAGCCCTTGTCATAAGGGCTTTGCGATATGATGGACAGCCTTCTTTTTGCTACTAAACAGGTCCTAATATCTTAGTCTGTGTGCCAGTTGTTGGTGTTTACATACAGGAGAGGGAGAGCAAACAACGACGCTGGACAGAGTGGAATCAGGTGTAGCAAAAAGGCAGTTTATTTTAAGATCAGAGATATCTTTGTTCTGCACCGTGCACAGACCTAAGCAATATGACTCTGTGAGGAGTCAGAATAATTAGGCTCCCCAGCCAGAGTTTACAGCAGAATGTATACACAGAATAATGTAGGTGGAGTCTCGTTGTGTTGGTCTTCTGACTGGTCCTGAAGAGTTGGAGGCGGGCCTGCTCTAGCCAGAGCAGGAGCCCCATTGGTGCACAGCAAAGTCCTTTGCTCTTGGCACCTGACCAGTAGGGGGGTAGAGTGTGAGTGTACAGTGCTCATGAAATGTATGTGTGTCAAGGAAGCATGGATATTGGTAATGTCTGCTTTAGGCTCAGGTTTTTCCTGTCTTTGCAGGAGTGCATGCAAGGGTCAATGTCAGTGAGATAGTTTGGCACTCTAAGCTCGTTAGTGTTGCAGGATGTTCTTTGTAGTTTACTGGGGAGTATATTTGCGTGATGGCAGCTGTGTGTCCTTCGGATAATCATGTTATTGCACGTAGGCTCTAAACTTGACTGAGGACACTGGGCCCAGAGTTATCTGAGGGCATCCGGTTTAACCAGAGATTTGGTCTGCTAGTAATGCTTGATATTAGATTATTTATATAACACAGTTGATTCTCTTTTTGTCTTTGTTGTGGCAAGCAGAAACACACTGGAATTTAGGAAATCACACCAAACCACCGAATTATTACTTAAATTAAAGGGACAAATTATGTGGTCGCTTGGGGTAATGCAAAAATCCCCTTTGGTTATCACATGTAGGCACATGTGTAGTTTATGAGACAGATCTTTGATTTAGTAGCTGTTCATTTGTTAGTAAATGTTGGGATCTGTGACTCTTATTTATTCTACTGAAAGGCTGTCCTCTCCTCTGCTTACAGTAGAAAGGCCTTGGAGCGATCCACTGAGACGCAGTGAGCATAAGCACGACAAAAGACAGGAAAACAGTGACCATGTTTCGGGCGACTAACATGCATTTCCTCACGATCAACTGATCCTAATGTTATTCCACAGACAGCCAGCAGGGGGAGCTCCAGACTCGCAGGTTTTTCAGCTATCATACACCCAAAACTCACTAACCCAACAATACAACTATTTCCACCACTGGGTTTACTGCAGTCACTACTTCAACCTTTACTGAACTACCATGAAAAATACTTTTAGACAGCTGAAGCAAGCATACTTTAAAAAATTATCCTTTCTTATGGACGAGGGATTTGGCAGTGCGGTCATTGAGATTTCATACTTCTTGTTGTTGGCTCAGGGGATTAGCTCAAATGGTAGAGCGCTTGCTTAGCATGCGAGAGTTAGTGAGATCAATCCCGCATCCTCCAAATATTTAGTTTGGATCAATCAGCACACATTGTTGTTGTAGCTCTGGATACTAAGCCAACAATACAACTATTTCCTCCACTGGGCTTACTCCAGTCACTACTTCAACCTTTACTGAACTACCATGAAAAATACTTTTAGACAGCTGAAGCAAGCATACTTTTTAAAAAGTATCCTTTCTTATGGACGAGGGATTTGGCAGTGCGGTCATTGAGATTTAATACTTCTTGTTGGAGGCACAGGGGATTAGCTCAAATGGTAGAGTGCTTGCTTAGCATGCGAGAGGTAGCGGATCAATGCCTGCATCCTCCAAATATTTAGTTTGGTTCAATCAGCACACATTGTTGTTGTAGCTCTGGACTAACAAATTGAATCAAGTGTGCTTGTCTGGCTCTAAAATGTAAATGTGAATTGCTGCGGCTACCCGAGGACGATAGCTGGGAACAACTAGTGTCAGGTAGAGCGTGGTGACGAGTTGAAATATTAATTCAAAATAGACCTACCAGGAGACAATGCTATCGTGGCTGTTAATAATATATTAGGCTAAGTACTGTTTTATACTCTGTACTTTCAATTGTTTTGAGTTCATGACATTTTTCTCATGCAGTGTTTTAATGGGATTATTTAGGGACAGTTCAAAAATTACTGGGTGAGTGGGGGCTTGTAGCTTTCAAACTCTAGGGGTGTTTTTTCCAAACATACTACCATGCTCCACACTCATGCTCTGATTGTATTCTCCACTCCGTTCTCTTGTGTATGTTTTTGTGTGGACGGAGAGTGAGGAGAATGCATAAAGCAATACATTTAAGAAGCACTCGCACTCCCTCTACTGTATTACCTCAAGCTTCACCACCCCATTCACTGAACCTCCTTCCAGCCAGGACAATGGCAACAATAGACGAATCAAGATATACACAAAGCAAACGTTTGACTTCACAATTATCAGCTAGATATGTGAATCGTAACAATTTAGCTAGCCAGATAGCTAAACAGGACAAAAATGACCTAAAACGAATAATATGTAAGATAGATGTCAATTCTTCATGGTTACATTAGCTAGCTAACAATGCTTTGTGGCTATCTGGCGAGTTAACAGTACTAGTACCTAGCCAGTCAGCCCTATTGACTAATTATGGGCTTGCGATCTAAGGTACTTTGGCAGGTAACGTTAAACATGCCGAACAATACAAATTACTCATGAACCATTAAGAGGGATCCCCATTTAAGTGCTTTTTAAAAGGTAAAACAAAAAGAGCAGGAGTCATACATATATTTCTATCTCTATATTCATACATATTGAAAATAATTGGTATGTAGCACAGTTCTCTAGCACATACAAGTGCAAGCTAAGTATCTGAAGTGAACTGCCTTACTGCCTCAACTCCTCTCTAACTACAGACTCCATCAATCTCCATCTTATTATTATCATCTGAAGCTTTGGAAGCCATCTGCCAAGTATGTACCAGATCAATCACCTTGAGTTTATTTGAGTTTTTAAAGCTACTTTGAGATTCTGTGTGTAATGAAAAGTGCTATATAGAATAAATCACTATTATTATTATTTATCCTACAGGGGAGGAGGAGCCCTTGTCATAAGGGCTTTGCGATATGATGGACAGCCTTCTTTTTGCTACTAAACAGGTCCTAATATCTTAGTCTTCGTGCCAGTTCATTCTCTCTTTTGACTTTGTTGTGGCAAGCAGAAACATACTGGAATTTAGGAAATCCCACCAAACCACCGAATTATTACTTAAAATTAAGGGACAAATTATGTGGTCGCTTGGGGTAATGCAAAAATCCCCTTTGGTTATCACATGTAGGCACATGTGTAGTTTATGAGACAGATCTTTGATTTAGTAGCTGTTCATTTGTTAGTAAATGTTGGGAGCTGTGACTCTTATTTATTCTACTGAAAGCCTGTCCTCTCCTCTGCTTACAGTAGAAAGGCCTTGGAGCGATCCACTGAGAATAGTGAGCATAAGCACGACAAAAGACAGGAAAACAGTGACCATGTTTCGGGCGACTAACATTCATTTCCCCAAGATCAACTGATCCTAATGTTATTCCACAGACAGCCAGCAGGGGGAGCTCCAGACTCGCAAGTTTTTCTGCTATCATACACCCAAAACTCACTAACCCAACAATACAACTATTTCCACCACTGGGCTTACTGCAGTCACTACTTCAACCTTTACTGAACTACCATGAAAAATACTTTTAGACAGCTGAAGCAAGCATACTTTAAAAAATTATCCTTTCTTATGGACGAGGGATTTGGCAGTGCGGTCATTGAGATTTCATACTTCTTGTTGGAGGCACAGGGGATTAGCTCAAATGGTAGAGTGCTCGCTTAGCATGCGAGAGGTAGCGGGATCGATGCCCGCATCCTCCAATTATTTCGTTTGGTTCAATCAGCACACATTGTTGTTGTTGCTCTGGACTTAACAAATTGAATCAAGTGTGCTTGTCTGGCTCTAAAATGTAAATGTGGATTGCTGCGGCTACCCGAGGACGATAGCTGGGAACAACTAGTGTCAGGTAGAGCGTGGTGACGAGTTGAAATATTAGTTCTAAATAGACCAACCAGTAGACAACGCTATCGTGGCTGTTAATAATATATTAGGCTAAGTACTGTTTTATACTCTGTACTTTCAAATGTTTTACATATACATATATTTCTATCTCTATATTTATACATATTGAAAATAATTGGTATGTAGCACAGTTCTCTAGCACATACAAGTGCAAGCTGAGTATCTGAAGTGAACTGCCTTACTGCCTCAACTCCTCTCTTACTACAGACTCCATCACTCTCCATCTTATTATTATCATCTGAAGCTTTGGAAGCCATCGGCCAAGTATGTACCAGATCACCTTGAGTTTATTTGAGTTTTTAAAGCTACTTTGAGATTCTGTGTGTAATGAAAAGTGCTATATAGAATAAATCATAATTATTATTATTTATCCGACAGGGGAGGAGGAGCCCTTGTCATAAGGGCTTTGCGATATGATGGACAGCCTTCTTTTTGCTACTAAACAGGTCCTAATATCTTAGTCTGTGTGCCAGTTGTTGGTGTTTACATACAGGAGAGGGAGAGCAAAACAACGACGCTGGACAGAGTGGAATCAGGTGTAGCAAAAAGGCAGTTTATTTTAAGATCAGAGATATCTTTGTTCTGCACCGTGCACAGACCTAAGCAATATGACTCTGTGAGGAGTCAGAATAATTAGGCTCCCCAGCCAGAGTTTACAGCAGAATGTATACACAGAATAATGTAGGTGGAGTCTCGTCGTGTTGGTCTTCTGACTGGTCCTGAAGAGTTGGAGGCGGGCCTGCTCTAGCCAGAGCAGGAGCCCCATTGGTGCACAGCAAAGTCCTTTGCTCTTGGCACCCGACCAGTAGGGGGTAGAGTGTGAGTGTACAGTGCTCATGAAATGTATGTGTGTCAAGGAAGCATGGATATTGGTAATGTCTGCTTTAGGCTCAGGTTTTTCCTGTCTTTGCAGGAGTGCATGCAAGGGTCAATGTCAGTGAGATAGTTTGGCACTCTAAGCTCGTTAGTGTTGCAGGATGTTCTTTGTAGTTTACTGGGGAGTATATTTGCGTGATGGCAGCTGTGTGTCCTTCGGATAATCATGTTATTGCACGTAGGCTCTAAACTTGACTGAGGACACTGGGCCCAGAGTTATCTGAGGGCATCCGGTTTAACCAGAGATTTGGTCTGCTAGTAATGCTTGATATTAGATTATTTATATAACACAGTTGATTCTCTTTTTGTCTTTGTTGTGGCAAGCAGAAACACACTGGAATTTAGGAAATCACACCAAACCACCGAATTATTACTTAAATTAAAGGGACAAATTATGTGGTCGCTTGGGGTAATGCAAAAATCCCCTTTGGTTATCACATGTAGGCACATGTGTAGTTTATGAGACAGATCTTTGATTTAGTAGCTGTTCATTTGTTAGTAAATGTTGGGATCTGTGACTCTTATTTATTCTACTGAAAGGCTGTCCTCTCCTCTGCTTACAGTAGAAAGGCCTTGGAGCGATCCACTGAGACGCAGTGAGCATAAGCACGACAAAAGACAGGAAAACAGTGACCATGTTTCGGGCGACTAACATGCATTTCCTCACGATCAACTGATCCTAATGTTATTCCACAGACAGCCAGCAGGGGGAGCTCCAGACTCGCAGGTTTTTCAGCTATCATACACCCAAAACTCACTAACCCAACAATACAACTATTTCCACCACTGGGTTTACTGCAGTCACTACTTCAACCTTTACTGAACTACCATGAAAAATACTTTTAGACAGCTGAAGCAAGCATACTTTAAAAAATTATCCTTTCTTATGGACGAGGGATTTGGCAGTGCGGTCATTGAGATTTCATACTTCTTGTTGTTGGCCCAGGGGGATTAGCTCAAATGGTAGAGCGCTTGCTTAGCATGCGAGAGTTAGTGAGATCAATCCCCGCATCCTCTAAATATTTAGTTTGGATCAATCAGCCCACATTGTTGTTGTAGCTCTGGATACTAAGCCAACAATACAACTATTTCCTCCACTGGGCTTACTCCAGTCACTACTTCAACCTTTACTGAACTACCATGAAAAATACTTTTAGACAGCTGAAGCAAGCATACTTTTTAAAAAGTATCCTTTCTTATGGACGAGGGATTTGGCAGTGTGGTCATTGAGATTTCATACTTCCTGTTGGAGGCACAGGGGGATTAGCTCAAATGGTAGAGCGCTTGCTTAGCATGCGAGAGGTAGCGGGATCAATCCCCGCATCCTCCAAATATTTAGTTTGGTTCAATCAGCACACATTGTTGTTGTAGCTCTGGACTAACAAATTGAATCAAGTGTGCTTGTCTGGCTCTAAAATGTAAATGTGAATTGCTGCGGCTACCCGAGGACGATAGCTGGGAACAACTAGTGTCAGGTAGAGCGTGGTGACGAGTTGAAATATTAATTCAAAATAGACCTACCAGGAGACAATGCTATCGTGGCTGTTAATAATATATTAGGCTAAGTACTGTTTTATACTCTGTACTTTCAATTGTTTTGAGTTCATGACATTTTTCTCATGCAGTGTTTTAATGGGATTATTTAGGGACAGTTCAAAAATTACTGGGTGAGTGGGGGCTTGTAGCTTTCAAACTCTAGGGGTGTTTTTTCCAAACATACTACCATGCTCCACACTCATGCTCTGATTGTATTCTCCACTCCATTCTCTTGTGTATGTTTTTGTGTGGACGCGAGTGAGGAGAATGCATAAAGCAATACATTTAAGAAGCACTCGCACTCCCTCTACTGTATTACCTCAAGCTTCACCACCCCATTCACTGAACCTCCTTCCAGCCAGGACAATGGCAACAATAGACGAATCAAGATATACACAAAGCAAACGTTTGACTTCACAATTATCAGCTAGATATGTGAATCGTAACAATTTAGCTAGCCAGATAGCTAAACAGGACAAAAATGACCTAAAACGAATAATATGTAAGATAGATGTCAATTCTTCATGGTTACATTAGCTAGCTAACAATGCTTTGTGGCTATCTGGCGAGTTAACAGTACTAGTACCTAGCCAGTCAGCCCTATTGACTAATTATGGGCTTGCGATCTAAGGTACTTTGGCAGGTAACGTTAAACATGCCGAACAATACAAATTACTCATGAACCATTAAGAGGGATCCCCATTTAAGTGCTTTTTAAAAGGTAAAACAAAAAGAGCAGGAGTCATACATATATTTCTATCTCTATATTCATACATATTGAAAATAATTGGTATGTAGCACAGTTCTCTAGCACATACAAGTGCAAGCTAAGTATCTGAAGTGAACTGCCTTACTGCCTCAACTCCTCTCTAACTACAGACTCCATCAATCTCCATCTTATTATTATCATCTGAAGCTTTGGAAGCCATCTGCCAAGTATGTACCAGATCACCTTGAGTTTATTTGAGTTTTTAAAGCTACTTTGAGATTCTGTGTGTAATGAAAAGTGCTATATAGAATAAATCACTATTATTATTATTTATCCTACAGGGGAGGAGGAGCCCTTGTCATAATGGCTTTGCGATATGATGGACAGCCTTCTTTTTGCTACTAAACAGGTCCTAATATCTTAGTCTTCGTGCCAGTTCATTCTCTCTTTTGACTTTGTTGTGGCAAGCAGAAACATACTGGAATTTAGGAAATCCCACCAAACCACCGAATTATTACTTAAAATTAAGGGACAAATTATGTGGTCGCTTGGGGTAATGCAAAAATCCCCTTTGGTTATCACATGTAGGCACATGTGTAGTTTATGAGACAGATCTTTGATTTAGTAGCTGTTCATTTGTTAGTAAATGTTGGGAGCTGTGACTCTTATTTATTCTACTGAAAGCCTGTCCTCTCCTCTGCTTACAGTAGAAAGGCCTTGGAGCGATCCACTGAGACGCAGTGAGCATAAGCACGACAAAAGACAGGAAAACAGTGACCATGTTTCGGGCGACTAACATTCATTTCCCCAAGATCAACTGATCCTAATGTTATTCCACAGACAGCCAGCAGGGGGAGCTCCAGACTCGCAAGTTTTTCTGCTATCAAACACCCAAAACTCACTAACCCAACAATACAACTATTTCCACCACTGGGCTTACTGCAGTCACTACTTCAACCTTTACTGAACTACCATGAAAAATACTTTTAGACAGCTGAAGCAAGCATACTTTAAAAAATTATCCTTTCTTATGGATGAGGGATTTGGCAGTGCGGTCATTGAGATTACATACTTCCTGTTGGAGGCACAGGGGGATTAGCTCAAATGGTAGAGTGCTTGCTTAGCATGCGAGAGGTAGCGGGATCGATGCCCGCATCCTCCAATTATTTCGTTTGGTTCAATCAGCACACATTGTTGTTGTAGCTCTGGACTTAACAAATTGAATCAAGTGTGCTTGTCTGGCTCTAAAATGTAAATGTGGATTGCTGCGGCTACCCGAGGACGATAGCTGGGAACAACTAATGTCAGGTAGAGCGTGGTGACGAGTTGAAATATTAGTTCTAAATAGACCAACCAGTAGACAACGCTATCGTGGCTGTTAATAATATATTAGGCTAAGTACTGTTTTATACTCTGTACTTTCAAATGTTTTACATATACATATATTTCTATCTCTATATTTATACATATTGAAAATAATTGGTATGTAGCACAGTTCTCTAGCACATACAAGTGCAAGCTGAGTATCTGAAGTGAACTGCCTTACTGCCTCAACTCCTCTCTTACTACAGACTCCATCACTCTCCATCTTATTATTATCATCTGAAGCTTTGGAAGCCATCGGCCAAGTATGTACCAGATCACCTTGAGTTTATTTGAGTTTTTAAAGCTACTTTGAGATTCTGTGTGTAATGAAAAGTGCTATATAGAATAAATCATAATTATTATTATTTATCCGACAGGGGGAGGAGGAGCCCTTGTCATAAGGGCTTTGCGATATGATGGACAGCCTTCTTTTTGCTACTAAACAGGTCCTAATATCTTAGTCTGTGTGCCAGTTGTTGGTGTTTACATACAGGAGAGGGAGAGCAAAACAACGACGCTGGACAGAGTGGAATCAGGTGTAGCAAAAGGCAGTTTATTTTAAGATCAGAGATATCTTTGTTCTGCACCGTGCACAGACCTAAGCAATATGACTCTGTGAGGAGTCAGAATAATTAGGCTCCCCAGCCAGAGTTTACAGCAGAATGTATACACAGAATAATGTAGGTGGAGTCTCGTTGTGTTGGTCTTCTGACTGGTCCTGAAGAGTTGGAGGCGGGCCTGCTCTAGCCAGAGCAGGAGCCCCATTGGTGCACAGCAAAGTCCTTTGCTCTTGGCACCCGACCAGTAGGGGGTAGAGTGTGAGTGTACAGTGCTCATGAAATGTATGTGTGTCAAGGAAGCATGGATATTGGTAATGTCTGCTTTAGGCTCAGGTTTTTCCTGTCTTTGCAGGAGTGCATGCAAGGGTCAATGTCAGTGAGATAGTTTGGCACTCTAAGCTCGTTAGTGTTGCAGGATGTTCTTTGTAGTTTACTGGGGAGTATATTTGCGTGATGGCAGCTGTGTGTCCTTCGGATAATCATGTTATTGCACGTAGGCTCTAAACTTGACTGAGGACACTGGGCCCAGAGTTATCTGAGGGCATCCGGTTTAACCAGAGATTTGGTCTGCTAGTAATGCTTGATATTAGATTATTTATATAACACAGTTGATTCTCTTTTTGTCTTTGTTGTGGCAAGCAGAAACACACTGGAATTTAGGAAATCACACCAAACCACCGAATTATTACTTAAATTAAAGGGACAAATTATGTGGTCGCTTGGGGTAATGCAAAAATCCCCTTTGGTTATCACATGTAGGCACATGTGTAGTTTATGAGACAGATCTTTGATTTAGTAGCTGTTCATTTGTTAGTAAATGTTGGGATCTGTGACTCTTATTTATTCTACTGAAAGGCTGTCCTCTCCTCTGCTTACAGTAGAAAGGCCTTGGAGCGATCCACTGAGACGCAGTGAGCATAAGCACGACAAAAGACAGGAAAACAGTGACCATGTTTCGGGCGACTAACATGCATTTCCTCACGATCAACTGATCCTAATGTTATTCCACAGACAGCCAGCAGGGGAGCTCCAGACTCGCAGGTTTTTCAGCTATCATACACCCAAAACTCACTAACCCAACAATACAACTATTTCCACCACTGGGTTTACTGCAGTCACTACTTCAACCTTTACTGAACTACCATGAAAAATACTTTTAGACAGCTGAAGCAAGCATACTTTAAAAAATTATCCTTTCTTATGGACGAGGGATTTGGCAGTGCGGTCATTGAGATTTCATACTTCTTGTTGTTGGCTCAGGGGATTAGCTCAAATGGTAGAGCGCTTGCTTAGCATGCGAGAGGTAGCGAGATCAATGCCCGCATCCTCCAAATATTTAGTTTGGTTCAATCAGCACACATTGTTGTTGTAGCTCTGGATACTAAGCCAACAATACAACTATTTCCACCACTGGGCTTACTCCAGTCACTACTTCAACCTTTACTGAACTACCATGAAAAATACTTTTAGACAGCTGAAGCAAGCATACTTTTTAAAAAGTATCCTTTCTTATGGACGAGGGATTTGGCAGTGCGGTCATTGAGATTTCATACTTCTTGTTGGAGGCACAGGGGGATTAGCTCAAATGGTAGAGTGCTTGCTTAGCATGCGAGAGGTAGCGGGATCAATGCCCGCATCCTCCAAATATTTAGTTTGGTTCAATCAGCACACATTGTTGTTGTAGCTCTGGACTAACAAATTGAATCAAGTGTGCTTGTCTGGCTCTAAAATGTAAATGTGAATTGCTGCGGCTACCCGAGGACGATAGCTGGGAACAACTAGTGTCAGGTAGAGCGTGGTGACGAGTTGAAATATTAATTCAAAATAGACCTACCAGGAGACAATGCTATCGTGGCTGTTAATAATATATTAGGCTAAGTACTGTTTTATACTCTGTACTTTCAATTGTTTTGAGTTCATGACATTTTTCTCATGCAGTGTTTTAATGGGATTATTTAGGGACAGTTCAAAAATTACTGGGTGAGTGGGGGCTTGTAGCTTTCAAACTCTAGGGGTGTTTTTTCCAAACATACTACCATGCTCCACACTCATGCTCTGATTGTATTCTCCACTCCGTTCTCTTGTGTATGTTTTTGTGTGGACGCGAGTGAGGAGAATGCATAAAGCAATACATTTAAGAAGCACTCGCACTCCCTCTACAGTATTACCTCAAGCTTCACCACCCCATTCACTGAACCTCCTTCCAGACAGGACAATGGCAACAATAGACGAATCAAGATATACACAAAGCAAACGTTTGACTTCACAATTATCAGCTAGATATGTGAATCGTAACAATTTAGCTAGCCAGATAGCTAAACAGGACAAAAATGACCTAAAACAAATAATATGTAAGATAGATGTCAATTCTTCATGGTTACATTAGCTAGCTAACAATGCTTTGTGGCTATCTGGCGAGTTAACAGTACTAGTACCTAGCCAGTCAGCCCTATTGACTAATTATGGGCTTGCGATCTAAGGTACTTTGGCAGGTAACGTTAAACATGCCGAACAATACAAATTACTCATGAACCATTAAGAGGGATCCCCATTTAAGTGCTTTTTAAAAGGTAAAACAAAAAGAGCAGGAGTCATACATATATTTCTATCTCTATATTCATACATATTGAAAATAATTGGTATGTAGCACAGTTCTCTAGCACATACAAGTGCAAGCTAAGTATCTGAAGTGAACTGCCTTACTGCCTCAACTCCTCTCTAACTACAGACTCCATCACTCTCCATCTTATTATTATCATCTGAAGCTTTGGAAGCCATCGGCCAAGTATGTACCAGATCACCTTGAGTTTATTTGAGTTTTTAAAGCTACTTTGAGATTCTGTGTGTAATGAAAAGTGCTATATAGAATAATTCATAAATATTATTATTTATCCTACAGGGGAGGAGGAGCCCTTGTCATAAGGGCTTTGCGATATGATGGACAGCCTTCTTTTTGCTACTAAACAGGTCCTAATATCTTAGTCTTCGTGCCAGTTCATTCTCTCTTTTGACTTTGTTGTGGCAAGCAGAAACATACTGGAATTTAGGAAATCCCACCAAACCACCGAATTATTACTTAAAATTAAGGGACAAATTATGTGGTCGCTTGGGGTAATGCAAAAATCCCCTTTGGTTATCACATGTAGGCACATGTGTAGTTTATGAGACAGATCTTTGATTTAGTAGCTGTTCATTTGTTAGTAAATGTTGGGAGCTGTGACTCTTATTTATTCTACTGAAAGCCTGTCCTCTCCTCTGCTTACAGTAGAAAGGCCTTGGAGCGATCCACTGAGACGCAGTGAGCATAAGCACGACAAAAGACAGGAAAACAGTGACCATGTTTCGGGCGACTAACATTCATTTCCCCAAGATCAACTGATCCTAATGTTATTCCACAGACAGCCAGCAGGGGGAGCTCCAGACTCGCAAGTTTTTCTGCTATCATACACCCAAAACTCACTAACCCAACAATACAACTATTTCCACCACTGGGCTTACTGCAGTCACTACTTCAACCTTTACTGAACTACCATGAAAAATACTTTTAGACAGCTGAAGCAAGCATACTTTAAAAAATTATCCTTTCTTATGGACGAGGGATTTGGCAGTGCGGTCATTGAGATTTCATACTTCTTGTTGGAGGCACAGGGGATTAGCTCAAATGGTAGAGTGCTCGCTTAGCATGCGAGAGGTAGCGGGATCGATGCCCGCATCCTCCAATTATTTCGTTTGGTTCAATCAGCACACATTGTTGTTGTTGCTCTGGACTTAACAAATTGAATCAAGTGTGCTTGTCTGGCTCTAAAATGTAAATGTGGATTGCTGCGGCTACCCGAGGACGATAGCTGGGAACAACTAATGTCAGGTAGAGCGTGGTGACGAGTTGAAATATTAGTTCTAAATAGACCAACCAGTAGACAACGCTATCGTGGCTGTTAATAATATATTAGGCTAAGTACTGTTTTATACTCTGTACTTTCAATTGTTTTACATATACATATATTTCTATCTCTATATTTATACATATTGAAAATAATTGGTATGTAGCACAGTTCTCTAGCACATACAAGTGCAAGCTAAGTATCTGAAGTGAACTGCCTTACTGCCTCAACTCCTCTCTAACTACAGACTCCATCACTCTCCATCTTATTATTATCATCTGAAGCTTTGGAAGCCATCGGCCAAGTATGTACCAGATCACCTTGAGTTTATTTGAGTTTTTAAAGCTACTTTGAGATTCTGTGTGTAATGAAAAGTGCTATATAGAATAAATCATAATTATTATTATTTATCCGACAGGGGAGGAGGAGCCCTTGACATAAGGGCTTTGCGATATGATGGACAGCCTTCTTTTTGCTACTAAACAGGTCCTAATATCTTAGTCTGTGTGCCAGTTGTTGGTGTTTACATACAGGAGAGGGAGAGCAAAACAACGACGCTGGACAGAGTGGAATCAGGTGTAGCAAAAAGGCAGTTTATTTTAAGATCAGAGATATCTTTGTTCTGCACCGTGCACAGACCTAAGCAATATGACTCTGTGAGGAGTCAGAATAATTAGGCTCCCCAGCCAGAGTTTACAGCAGAATGTATACACAGAATAATGTAGGTGGAGTCTCGTCGTGTTGGTCTTCTGACTGGTCCTGAAGAGTTGGAGGCGGGCCTGCTCTAGCCAGAGCAGGAGCCCCATTGGTGCACAGCAAAGTCCTTTGCTCTTGGCACCCGACCAGTAGGGGGTAGAGTGTGAGTGTACAGTGCTCATGAAATGTATGTGTGTCAAGGAAGCATGGATATTGGTAATGTCTGCTTTAGGCTCAGGTTTTTCCTGTCTTTGCAGGAGTGCATGCAAGGGTCAATGTCAGTGAGATAGTTTGGCACTCTAAGCTCGTTAGTGTTGCAGGATGTTCTTTGTAGTTTACTGGGGAGTATATTTGCGTGATGGCAGCTGTGTGTCCTTCGGATAATCATGTTATTGCACGTAGGCTCTAAACTTGACTGAGGACACTGGGCCCAGAGTTATCTGAGGGCATCCGGTTTAACCAGAGATTTGGTCTGCTAGTAATGCTTGATATTAGATTATTTATATAACACAGTTGATTCTCTTTTTGTCTTTGTTGTGGCAAGCAGAAACACACTGGAATTTAGGAAATCACACCAAACCACCGAATTATTACTTAAATTAAAGGGACAAATTATGTGGTCGCTTGGGGTAATGCAAAAATCCCCTTTGGTTATCACATGTAGGCACATGTGTAGTTTATGAGACAGATCTTTGATTTAGTAGCTGTTCATTTGTTAGTAAATGTTGGGATCTGTGACTCTTATTTATTCTACTGAAAGGCTGTCCTCTCCTCTGCTTACAGTAGAAAGGCCTTGGAGCGATCCACTGAGACGCAGTGAGCATAAGCACGACAAAAGACAGGAAAACAGTGACCATGTTTCGGGCGACTAACATGCATTTCCTCACGATCAACTGATCCTAATGTTATTCCACAGACAGCCAGCAGGGGAGCTCCAGACTCGCAGGTTTTTCAGCTATCATACACCCAAAACTCACTAACCCAACAATACAACTATTTCCACCACTGGGTTTACTGCAGTCACTACTTCAACCTTTACTGAACTACCATGAAAAATACTTTTAGACAGCTGAAGCAAGCATACTTTAAAAAATTATCCTTTCTTATGGACGAGGGATTTGGCAGTGCGGTCATTGAGATTTCATACTTCTTGTTGTTGGCTCAGGGGATTAGCTCAAATGGTAGAGCGCTTGCTTAGCATGCGAGAGTTAGTGAGATCAATCCCCGCATCCTCCAAATATTTAGTTTGGATCAATCAGCACACATTGTTGTTGTAGCTCTGGATACTAATCCAACAATACAACTATTTCCACCACTGGGTTTACTGCAGTCACTACTTCAACCTTTACTGAACTACCATGAAAAATACTTTTAGACAGCTGAAGCAAGCATACTTTTTAAAAAGTATCCTTTCTTATGGACGAGGGATTTGGCAGTGCGGTCATTGAGATTTCATACTTCTTGTTGGAGGCACAGGGGGATTAGCTCAAATGTTAGAGTGCTTGCTTAGCATGCGAGAGGTAGCGGGATCAATGCCCGCATCCTCCAAATATTTAGTTTGGTTCAATCAGCACACATTGTTGTTGTAGCTCTGGACTAACAAATTGAATCAAGTGTGCTTGTCTGGCTCTAAAATGTAAATGTGAATTGCTGCGGCTACCCGAGGACGATAGCTGGGAACAACTAGTGTCAGGTAGAGCGTGGTGACGAGTTGAAATATTAATTCAAAATAGACCTACCAGGAGACAATGCTATCGTGGCTGTTAATAATATATTAGGCTAAGTACTGTTTTATACTCTGTACTTTCAATTGTTTTGAGTTCATGACATTTTTCTCATGCAGTGTTTTAATGGGATTATTTAGGGACAGTTCAAAAATTACTGGGTGAGTGGGGGCTTGTAGCTTTCAAACTCTAGGGGTGTTTTTTCCAAACATACTACCATGCTCCACACTCATGCTCTGATTGTATTCTCCACTCCGTTCTCTTGTGTATGTTTTTGTGTGGACGCGAGTGAGGAGAATGCATAAAGCAATACATTTAAGAAGCACTCGCACTCCCTCTACAGTATTACCTCAAGCTTCACCACCCCATTCACTGAACCTCCTTTCAGACAGGACAATGGCAACAATAGACGAATCAAGATATACACAAAGCAAACGTTTGACTTCACAATTATCAGCTAGATATGTGAATCGTAACAATTTAGCTAGCCAGATAGCTAAACAGGACAAAAATGACCTAAAACGAATAATATGTAAGATAGATGTCAATTCTTCATGGTTACATTAGCTAGCTAACAATGCTTTGTGGCTATCTGGCGAGTTAACAGTACTAGTACCTAGCCAGTCAGCCCTATTGACTAATTATGGGCTTGCGATCTAAGGTACTTTGGCAGGTAACGTTAAACATGCCGAACAATACAAATTACTCATGAACCATTAAGAGGGATCCCCATTTAAGTGCTTTTTAAAAGGTAAAACAAAAAGAGCAGGAGTCATACATATATTTCTATCTCTATATTTATACATATTGAAAATAATTGGTATGTAGCACAGTTCTCTAGCACATACAAGTGCAAGCTAAGTATCTGAAGTGAACTGCCTTACTGCCTCAACTCCTCTCTAACTACAGACTCCATCAATCTCCATCTTATTATTATCATCTGAAGCTTTGGAAGCCATCTGCCAAGTATGTACCAGATCACCTTGAGTTTATTTGAGTTTTTAAAGCTACTTTGAGATTCTGTGTGTAATGAAAAGTGCTATATAGAATAATTCATAAATATTATTATTTATCCTACAGGGGAGGAGGAGCCCTTGTCATAAGGGCTTTGCGATATGATGGACAGCCTTCTTTTTGCTACTAAACAGGTCCTAATATCTTAGTCTTCGTGCCAGTTCATTCTCTCTTTTGACTTTGTTGTGGCAAGCAGAAACATACTGGAATTTAGGAAATCCCACCAAACCACCGAATTATTACTTAAAATTAAGGGACAAATTATGTGGTCGCTTGGGGTAATGCAAAAATCCCCTTTGGTTATCACATGTAGGCACATGTGTAGTTTATGAGACAGATCTTTGATTTAGTAGCTGTTCATTTGTTAGTAAATGTTGGGAGCTGTGACTCTTATTTATTCTACTGAAAGGCTGTCCTCTCCTCTGCTTACAGTAGAAAGGCCTTGGAGCGATCCACTGAGACACAGTGAGCATACGCACGACAAAAGACAGGAAAACAGTGACCATGTTTCGGGCGACTAACATGCATTTCCTCACGATCAACTGATCCTAATGTTATTCCACAGACAGCCAGCAGGGGGAGCTCCAGACTCGCAGGTTTTTCAGTTATCATACACCCAAAACTCACTAACCCAACAATACAACTATTTCCACCACTGGGCTTACTGCAGTCTCTACTTCAACCTTTACTGAACTACCATGAAAAATACTTTTAGACAGCTGAAGCAAGCATACTTTTTAAAAAGTATCCTTTCTTATGGACGAGGGATTTGGCAGTGCGGTCATTGAGATTTCATACTTCTTGTTGGAGGCACAGGGGGATTAGCTCAAATGGTAGAGTGCTTGCTTAGCATGCGAGAGGTAGCGGGATCAATGCCCGCATCCTCCAAATATTTAGTTTGGTTCAATCAGCACACATTGTTGTTGTAGCTCTGGATACTAAGCCAACAATACAACTATTTCCACCACTGGGCTTACTCCAGTCACTACTTCAACCTTTACTGAACTACCATGAAAAATACTTTTAGACAGCTGAAGCAAGCATACTTTTTAAAAAGTATCCTTTCTTATGGATGAGGGATTTGGCAGTACGGTCATTGAGATTTCATACTTCTTGTTGTTGGCACAGGGGATTAGCTCAAATGGTAGAGCGCTTGCTTAGCATGCGAGAGTTAGTGAGATCAATCCCCGCATCCTCCAAATATTTAGTTTGGTTCAATCAGCACACATTGTTGTTGTAGCTCTGGATACTAAGCCAACAATACAACTATTTCCACCACTGGGCTTACTCCAGTCACTACTTCAACCTTTACTGAACTACCATGAAAAATACTTTTAGACAGCTGAAGCAAGCATACGTGGCTTTTTAAAAAGTATCCTTTCTTATGGACGAGGGATTTGGCAGTGCCGTCATTGAGATTTCATACTTCTTGTTGTAGGGACAGGGTTATTAGCTCAAATGGTAGAGCGCTCGCTTAGCATGCGAGAGGTAGCGGGATCGATGCCGCCATCCTCCAAATAATTAGTTTGGTTCAATCATCACACATTGTTGTTGTATCTCTGGATACTAACACAACTATTTCCACCACAAGGGCTTACTCCAGTCACTACTTCAACGTTTACTGAACTACCATGAAAAATACTTTTAGACAGCTGAATCAAGCATATTTTTTAAAAAGTATCCTTTCTTATGGACAAGGGATTTGGCAGTGCCGTCATTGAGATTTCATACTTCTTGTTGTAGGCACAGGGGGATTAGCTCAAAAGTTATAGCGCTTGCTTAGCATGCGAGAGGTAGCGGGATCAATGCCCGCATCCTCCAAATATTTAGTTTGGTTCAATCAGCACACATTGTTGTTGTAGCTCTGGACTTAACAAATTGAATCTACACAGAATAATGTAGGTGGAGTCTCGTCGTGTTGGTCTTCTGACTGGTCCTGAAGAGTTGGAGGCGGGCCTGCTCTAGCCAGAGCAGGAGCCCCATTGGTGCACTGCAAAGTCCTTTGCTTTTGGCACCCTACCAGTAGGGGGGGGGGGTAGAGTGTGAGTGTACAGTGCTCATGAAATGTTTGTGTGTCAAGGAAGCATGGATATTGGTAATGTCTGCTTTAGGCTCAGGTTTTTCCTGTCTTTGCAGGAGTGCATGCAAGGGTCAATGTCAGTGAGATAGTTTGGCACTCTAAGCTCGTTAGTGTTCCAGGATGTTCTTTGTAGTTTACTGGGGAGTATATTTGCGTGATGGCAGCTGTGTGTCCTTCGGATAATCATGTTATTGCAAGTAGGCTCTAAACTTGACTGAGGACACTGGGCCCAGAGTTATCTGAGGGCATCCGGTTTAACCAGAGATTTGGTCTGCTAGTAATGCTTGATATTAGATTATTTATATAACACAGTTGATTCTCTTTTTTGTCTTTGTTGTGGCAAGCAGAAACACACTGGAATTTAGGAAATCACACCAAACCACCGAATTATTACTTAAATTAAAGGGACAAATTATGTGGTCGCTTGGGGTAATGCAAAAATCCCCTTTGGTTATCACATGTAGGCACATGTGTAGTTTATGAGACAGATCTTTGATTTAGTAGCTGTTCATTTGTTAGTAAATGTTGGGATCTGTGACTCTTATTTATTCTACTGAAAGGCTGTCCTCTCCTCTGCTTACAGTAGAAAGGCCTTGGAGCGATCCACTGAGACGCAGTGAGCATAAGCACGACAAAAGACAGGAAAACAGTGACCATGTTTCGGGCGACTAACATGCATTTCCCCACGATCAACTGATCCTAATGTTATTCCACAGACAGCCAGCAGGGGGAGCTCCAGACTCGCAGGTTTTTCAGCTATCATACACCCAAAACTCACTAACCCAACAATACAACTATTTCCACCACTGGGCTTACTGCAGTCACTACTTCAACCTTTACTGAACTACCATGAAAAATACTTTTAGACAGCTGAAGCAAGCATACTTTTTAAAAAGTATCCTTTCTTATGGACGAGGGATTTGGCAGTGCGGTCATTGAGATTTCATACTTCTTGTTGGAGGCACAGGGGGATTAGCTCAAATGGTAGAGTGCTTGCTTAGCATGCGAGAGGTAGCGGGATCAATGCCCGCATCCTCCAAATATTTAGTTTGGTTCAATCAGCACACATTGTTGTTGTAGCTCTGGATACTAATCCAACAATACAACTATTTCCACCACTGGGTTTACTGCAGTCACTACTTCAACCTTTACTGAACTACCATGAAAAATACTTTTAGACAGCTGAAGCAAGCATACTTTTTAAAAAGTATCCTTTCTTATGGACGAGGGATTTGGCAGTGCCGTCATTGAGATTTCATACTTCTTGTTGTAGGCACAGGGGGATTAGCTCAAAAGTTATAGCGCTTGCTTAGCATGCGAGAGTTAGTGAGATCAATCCCCGCATCCTCCAAATATTTAGTTGGTTCAATCAGCACACATTGTTGTTGTAGCTCTGGATACTAAGCCAACAATACAACTATTTCCACCACTGGGCTTACTCCAGTCACTACTTCAACCTTTACTGAACTACCATGAAAAATACTTTTAGACAGCTGAAGCAAGCATACTTTTTAAAAAGTATCCTTTCTTATGGACTGGATTTGGCAGTGCCGTCATTGAGATTTCATACTTCTTGTTGTAGGGACAGGGTTATTAGCTCAAATGGTAGACGCTCGCTTAGCATGCGAGAGGTAGCGGGATCGATGCCGCCATCCTCCAAATAATTAGTTTGGTTCAATCATCACACATTGTTGTTGTATCTCTGGATACTAACACAACTATTTCCACCACAAGGGCTTACTCCAGTCACTACTTCAACCTTTACTGAACTACCATGAAAAATACTTTTAGACAGCTGAAGCAAGCATACTTTTTAAAAAGTATCCTTTCTTATGGACGAGGGATTTGGCAGTGCCGTCATTGAGATTTCATACTTCTTGTTGTAGGCACAGGGGGATTAGCTCAAAAGTTATAGCGCTTGCTTAGCATGCGAGAGGTAGCGGGATCAATGCCCGCATCCTCCAAATATTTAGTTTGGTTCAATCAGCACACATTGTTGTTGTAGCTCTGGACTTAACAAATTGAATCTACACAGAATAATGTAGGTGGAGTCTCGTCGTGTTGGTCTTAAACTGGTCCTGAAGAGTTACGGGCCTACTCATGAACCAGAGCAGGAGCCCCATTTAAGGTTTTATTGTAAAACAAACAACAAAGTCCATTTGCTCTTGGCATATTTACCATATTGAAAATAGATTGGTATGTGTACAGTGCTCATGAAATGTTTGTGTGTCAAGGAAGCATGGATATTGGTAATGTCTGCTTTAGGCTCAGGTTTTTCCTGTCTTTGCAGGAGTGCATGCAAGGGTCAATCTGAGATAGTTTCATCTAAGCTTTAGTGTTCCAGGATGTTCTTTGTAGTTTACTGGGGAGTATATTTGCGTGATGGCAGCTGTGTGTCCTTCGGATAATCATGTTATTGCAATAGGCTCTAAACTTGACTGAGGACACTGGGCCCAGAGTTATCTGAGGGCATCCGGTTTAACCAGAGATTTGGTCTGCTAGTAATGCTTGATATTAGATTATTTATATAACACAGTTGATTCTCTTTTTGTCTTTGTTGTGGCAAGCAGAAACACACTGGAATTTAGGAAATCCCACCAAACCACCGAATTATTACTTAAATTAAAGGGACAAATTATGTGGTCGCTTGGGGTAATGCAAAAATCCCCTTTGGTTATCACATGTAGGCACATGTGTAGTTTATGAGACAGATCTTTGATTTAGTAGCTGTTCATTTGTTAGTAAATGTTGGGATCTGTGACTCTTATTTATTCTACTGAAGGCTGTCCTCTCCTCTGCTTACAGTAGAAAGGCCTTGGAGCGATCCACTGAGACGCAGTGAGCATAAGCACGACAAAAGACAGGAAAACAGTGACCATGTTTCGGGCGACTAACATGCATTTCCTCACGATCAACTGATCCTAATGTTATTCCACAGACAGCCAGCAGGGGAGCTCCAGACTTGCAGGTTTTTCAGCTATCATACACCCAAAACTCACTAACCCAACAATACAACTATTTCCACCACTGGGTTTACTGCAGTCACTACTTCAACCTTTACTGAACTACCATGAAAAATACTTTTAGACAGCTGAAGCAAGCATAATTTAAAAAATTATCCTTTCTTATGGACGAGGGATTTGGCAGTGCGGTCATTGAGATTTTATACTTCTTGTTGGAGGCACAGGGGATTAGTTCAAATGGTAGAGCGCTTGCTTAGCATGTGAGAGTTAGTGGATCAATCCCCCATCCTCAAATATTTAGTTTGGTTCAATCAGCACACATTGTTGTTGTAGCTCTGGATACTAAGCCAACAATACAACTATTTCCACCACTGGGCTTACTCCAGTCACTACTTCAACCTTTACTGAACTACCATGAAAAATACTTTTAGACAGCTGAAGCAAGAATACTTAAAAAAATTATCCTTTCTTCTGGACGAGGGATTTGGCAGTGCGGTCATTGAGATTTAATACTTCTTGTTGGAGGCACAGGGGGATTAGCTCAAATGGTAGAGTGCTTGCTTAGCATGTGAGAGGTAGCGGGATCAATGCCTGCATCCTCCAAATATTTAGTTTGGTTCAATCAGCACACATTGTTGTTGTAGCTCTGGACTAACAAATTGAATCAAGTGTGCTTGTCTGGCTCTAAAATGTAAATGTAAATTGCTGCGGCTACCCGAGGACGATAGCTGGGAACAACTAGTGTCAGGTAGAGCGTGGTGACGAGTTGAAATATTAATTCAAAATAGACCTACCAGTAGACAACGCTATCGTGGCTGTTAATATATTAGGCTAACTACTGTTTTATACTCTGTACTTTCAATTGTTTTGAGTTCATGACATTTTTCTCATGCAGTGTTTTAATGGGATTATTTAGGGACAGTTCAAAAATTACTGGGTGAGTGGGGGCTTGTAGCTTTCAAACTCTAGGGGTGTTTTTTCCAAACATACTACCATGCTCCACACTCATGCTCTGATTGTATTCTCCACTCCGTTCTCTTGTGTATGTTTTTGTGTGGACGCGAGTGAGGAGAATGCATAAAGCAATACATTTAAGAAGCACTCGCACTCCCTCTACTGTATTACCTCAAGCTTCACCACCCCATTCACTGAACCTCCTTCCAGCCAGGACAATGGCAACAATAGACGAATCAAGATATACACAAAGCAAACGTTTGACTTCACAATTATCAGCTAGATATGTGAATCGTAACAATTTAGCTAGCCAGATAGCTAAACAGGACAAAAATGACCTAAAACGAATAATATGTAAGATAGATGTCAATTCTTCATGGTTACATAAGCTAGCTATCAATGCTTTGTGGCTATCTGGCGAGTTAACAGTACTAGTACCTAGCCAGTCAGCCCTATTGACTAATTATGGGCTTGCGATCTAAGGTACTTAGGCAGGTAACGTTAAACATGCCGAACAATACCAAATTACTCATGAACCATTAAGAGGGATCCCCATTTAAGTGTTTTATTAAAAGGTAAAACAAAAAGAGCAGGAGTCATACTTATATTTCTATCTCTATATTTATACATATTGAAAATAATTGGTATGTAGCACAGTTCTCTAGCACATACAAGTGCAAGCTAAGTATCTGAAGTGAACTGCCTTACTGCCTCAACTCCTCTCTTACTACAGACTCCATCACTCTCCATCTTATTATTATCATCTGAAGCTTTGGAAGCCATCGGCCAAGTATGTACCAGATCACCTTGAGTTTATTTGAGTTTTTAAAGCTACTTTGAGATTCTGTGTGTAATGAAAAGTGCTATATAGAATAAATCATAATTATTATTATTTATCCAACAGGGGAGGAGGAGCCCTTGACATAAGGGCTTTGCGATATGATGGACAGCCTTCTTTTTGCTACTAAACAGGTCCTAATATCTTAGTCTGTGTGCCAGTTCATTCTCTCTTTTGTCTTTGTTGTGGCAAGCAGAAACACACTGGAATTTAGGAAATCCCACCAAACCACCGAATTATTACTTAAATTAAAGGGACAAATTATGTGGTCGCTTGGGGTAATGCAAAAATCCCCTTTGGTTATCACATGTAGGCACATGTGTAGTTTATGAGACAGATCTTTGATTTAGTAGCTGTTCATTTGTTAGTAAATGTTGGGAGCTGTGACTCTTCTACTGGAAGGCTGTCCTCTCCTCTGCTTACAGTAGAAAGGCCTTGGAGCGATCCACTGAGACGCAGTGAGCATAAGCACGACAAAAGACAGGAAAACAGTGACCATGTTTCGGGCGACTAACATGCATTTCCCCACGATCAACTGATCCTAATGTTATTCCACAGACAGCCAGCAGGGGGAGCTCCAGACTAGCAGGTTTTTCTGCTATCATACACCCAAAACTCACTAACCCAACAATACAACTATTTCCACCACTGGGCTTACTGCAGTCACTACTTCAACCTTTACTGAACTACCATGAAAAATACTTTTAGACAGCTGAAGCAAGCATACTTTAAAAAATTATCCTTTCTTATGGACGAGGGATTTGGCAGTGCGGTCATTGAGATTTCATACTTCCTGATGGAGGCACAGGGGGATTAGCTCAAATGGTAGAGTGCTTGCTTAGCATGTGAGAGGTAGTGGGATCAATACCTGCATCCTCCAAATATTTCGTTTGGTTCAATCAGCACACATTGTTGTTGTAGCTCTGCATACTAAGCCAACAATATAACTATTTCCACCACTGGGCTTACTCCAGTCACTACTTCAACCTTTACTGAACTACCATGAAAAATACTTTTAGACAGCTGAAGCAAGCATACTTTTTAAAAAGTATCCTTTCTTATGGACGAGGGATTTGGCAGTGCGGTCATTGAGATTACATACTTCCTGTTGGAGGCATAGGGGGATTAGCTCAAATGGTAGAGTGCTTGCTTAGCATGCGAGAGGTAGCGGGATCGATGCCCGCATCCTCCAATTATTTCGTTTGGTTCAATCAGCACACATTGTTGTTGTAGCTCTGCATACTAAGCCAACAATATAACTATTTCCACCACTGGGCTTACTCCAGTCACTACTTCAACCTTTACTGAACTACCATGAAAAATACTTTTAGACAGCTGAAGCAAGCATACTTTTTTTTTTTTGTAACAATATTTTTATTGGAATTTCACAATTTTCACCCATATTAAGAGATACAACAACAGAGACAAAGCACACAGAACAAAAACAAGAAAAACAGCACCCACTTACACATATCTACGTGCATATATATACACATACATACATACACACACATACATATACCCATGCATATACACACGCACGCACACACACACATATACACACCCATACATACGTACACCATTTTCCTCTTCCCGCTCGGTGCTTCTCTCACCCCATCACCATCATTGCGTCTCTCAATACATACATTTTAAACAAACTTACAAACAGAAATTAAACAAAAAAGCTCAGTTTAAACCAAGAGGTTAGGTTCCACACATGGAACGTACAGTGTAGTTCTGAAATACATAGATCCCCGCCATTCTAAGAGAATCCCTGCAGCATAATAGCTGATACCTCAGGTTCTAGGTAATTTAGATAAGGTTCCCATACTTTGTAGAACTGGTCTGTTTTAGAATGCAATGTACATGTCAGATATTCCAGAGGCACCCATTCAAATAGTATCTTATGCCAATCTTTAATAGAAGGAACCTTATCACTAATCCACTGTAAAAGGATGTTTTTCCTCGCTGCGAAGGTAAGGATGTTGTAAAGCCTCCTTTTACCGACAGAAGTAACATGCCTACTAGGGAGACCTAACAGTAAAGAAACTGGGTCCAATTCTAGATCAACCCCTAGGATCTTTTCAATTTCTTGCAGAACACCAGACCAGTATCTTTGTATTTTGGTACATGACCATAAACAATGTGTTAGGGTGCCTGTATCAGTTTTGCATTTAAGACACTGAGGGGAAGAGGAAGTGGGGCTAAAAGCATGTCTGTGATTTGGGATATATGCAATCTGTGTATTATTCTTAATTGGATTGCTCTAGTACGGTTACATATAGATATTGTTTTTGCATATCTCCAAATGTCCTCCCACATCTCTTCGTCAATAGTAACAGACAATTCTTTCTCCCACACTTGTTTCACCCTCCGTGTGTTGACAGCAGAAAAGGACCTTAAAGTATCATAAAACAGACTTACAGACATTTTCCTTTGTGGGAAAAAAAGCATTCTTTCAATGACAGACACATCAGGGTTACCAATTAAGGTGGTGCTCTTCAGAATATAATGTCTTACTTGTAGGAAGCGGAAAAAGTCCTGCTTTGGGAGTCGATATTTCTCGACCATCTGCTCAAATGACAACGAAATCTTATCAGCAAATAAGTCATTTAGCCTGCGTATGCCCTTATTAAGCCATAAGTTAAAGCCAGCATCCAGCAATCCTGGACTGAAATCTGGGTTGTTAAGAATTGGGGTAAGAGCAGAGGTTAGTTTGGACCTTCCCAGGAAGCGTTGAACTGACCTGCATACTTTGAGTGTGTTAAGTGTAACGGGATTATTGCAGTGATCTTCTACAGACTTGAAACTTCTGAAAAATAAAAGATCCTGTAAGGGGTATTTTGAAAGAGAAGTCTCAATGTCTAACCAAATAGAGGAGTCATCATTTGTGATCCAGTCAGAAATATAACAAAGGTGGGCACACCATTGATAGAACCTGATATTGGGCAGGTCCAAGCCGCCCATAGAACTTGGCAGCTGCAATATTGCCATCTTAAGTCTTGGCTTGCGTTTACTCCATATAAAGGAACTTAGCCATCCATTTACATCCTTTATTACCTTATTGGAGAGTAATACTGGGATCATTTGGATTGGGTAAAGTAGTCTAGGTAAAATGTTCATTTTCAAGAGGGATATTCTACCCAACCAAGAAATCGGGAGAGAGTTCCAGCGATCCAGATCCTGTCTTATTGTATCAAACAAGGGAACAAAATTGGCTTTGTACATTAGCTGGAATTTAGGAGTTACAAATATACCCAGATACATGAAACCTGAGGGAGACCATTTAAAAGGGAAGGGGGAGAAGTATTAGGTACAGAGTGTAGGCTACCAAGTGGCATAGCCTCTGACTTAGTAAGGTTAATCTTGTAGCCTGAGAATTCGCTGAATAATTCAATAATATTAATAAGAGATGTAATTGAAGTCTCGGGACTAGAGATGAATATCAGGACATCATCAGCATACAAGCTTATTTTATGGTGAACATCACCAATGAGCAGCCCCTGTATAGCAGGCGTTACCCTGATGGCCTCGGCTAGTGGTTCCATAACGAGTGCAAAGAGGAGGGGGGATAAAGGACAGCCCTGTCTGGTACCTCTGTGTATAGAGAAGCTATTTGACCGTAGCCCATTAGTAAGGACAGCAGCCTGAGGATCATCATATAAAACTTTCACCCATTTTATAAAGTTGTCCCCCAGACCAAATTTATTTAGAGCAAATAATAGGTAAGACCACTCCACACGATCAAATGCTTTCTCAGCAACTAGGGAGAGCACAAGACCATCCACAGCACTTTGTTGGTAGGCTTGAATTACATTAAGAAGCCGCCTGACGTTGTTGCATGACTTACGGCCCCTAATGAAGCCAGTTTGGTCTCCTTTCACAATTAGTGGCAGTGAGTCCTCTAATCTTGTGGCTAGAATTTTAGAAAGCAATTTTCTATCCACATTCAGAAGGGAAATTGGTCTGTATGAGGAACAAGACTCTGGACATTTTCCCTTTTTGAGAATAAGTGAAATGTTGGCTTCTCTCAGCGTTTGAGGGAGTTGGTCATTTGAAAATGAGTGGTTAAACATATCACGCAATGGCTCAAGGATCAGGCCATGGAACTCTTTATAGAACTCACTACAAAACCCGTCTGGTCCTGGGGCCTTACCATTTTGCAGATTCTTAATTGCGAACATTATCTCTTCCTTGGTAATAGGGGCATTAAGGAGGGACCTCTGCTCTTCGGAGATAGTAGGGAGCTCAATCTTACAAAAGAAGTTCTCCATTAATTTGGGTGCATCCGTTGGCAGTTCTGAGGCATAAAGGTTTGTGTAAAATTTCTTAAATGAGTCACTTATCAATTTATTTTCATATAAATGATTACCATCAGAATCAGTAATAGTAGCAATTGACTGAGAGTCAGCCCTCTTTTTAGCTAGGTATGCCAAGTACTTTCCTGGCTTATCGCCATGTTCATATAGCTTTTGCCTGACAAATCTCATTTTCTTTTCAGCGTCCTGTGTTAGGAGAGAGTCTAACGTTGATCTAATGACTGATATTTCCTTTAATAGGGCAGGAGTGGGCGTTTTAATGTAGTCCTTCTCTTTACTTCCTAATTCACCCTCTAACATTTTTTGCTTTTTTTTTCCGTCTCTTAGTAGCTGTGTATGACATAATCAGACCCCTGGCATACGCTTTACAGGTCTCCCAAAGGAGCGAGGGGTTATCTGTTGATTGAGAGTTAATAGAGAAAAATGCTTTAAACTCTGTTATAAAATATGATGTGAATGTATGGTCTTTAAGAATGGTTGTGTTCAACCTCCAATGTCTTGACCGATTGAATGCCCCGTTGAGTTTTATGTCCAGGATCACCTCAGCATGATCAGATATGACTATGCTTCCTATCCTAGCGGATAAAACAGACTGCAAAGACGTCTTGGGCATAAAAAAATAATCTATTCTAGTCTGACATCCATGAGATGCAGGGAAAAAAGTGAACTCTCTGTTGGAGGGATGGAAAGCTCTCCAGACATCCGCATACCCCAGATCATCACAAATAACTTTTAGTGACTTAACTTGAGGAGAGAGTGAAGCTATACCACTGGGAAACTTATCAATAAGGGGGTTCAACAAGCAGTTAAAATCTCCTCCAACCACTGCAGTGTCTGAGTTTAATTCTGAAAAGTCTAGAAATGCCTTAGTGAGGAAATCAGGGGGGTGAGCAGGGGGGAAGTAAATATTCATTATGGAAATGTTCTGCCCTTGTAAAGTACCATTAATTATAACAAAGCGACCAAATTTATCTTTCACACAATTCAAGACCTTAAGTGGTAAGTTCTTTTTCACCAGAATTGCTACACCTCTACTTCTGGATGTAAATGATGAGAAAAACACTTGACCAAACCCTCCTTGTTGTAATTTCAGGTGCTCCTTATCATCCAAATGAGTTTCAGGGCAATATCGATATTTTCTTTTTTTCAAAAAAGACAGTACTTTCTTCCTTTTAATGGGGTTATGGCTCCCTCTAATGTTCCACGTACATACACGCAGTCTGTTATCTGCCATTGTATCTTGACCATTCAATATCCAGACTGGATCCTACTGTAAAAGTGGGGTGGTACCTTTTTCCATGTGTTGAACTCTCCTCTATCTCACTGAGCATAAAAAAAAAATATGAACCCTGAACTCGAACTATACTAAACCCAAAAATTAAACATGTAAAAATCCAAAAGGTGGTTTTCCCACTAGCTAACATGCAGGGGATTTCAACTCTCCAATGTAGACTCTTAAGTCCGCATTGCCGCTCAATAGCCTCATCCTTTATATGTATGGAAAAGAAAATCAATAGAAGAAGATTGAGGCTCTTCCACCTAAAACCAAGCCTGGGCACCAATATGGATTCACACATATCTCAGCCTGAGCTATAGCGGCTATTACTTTAGCAAGAAAAATAATAAAGATACGAATATTACTGAGCCGGAGTACGTGAGGACTCACACCACTGTTTCATGATCAGATTCAACCAAAAATAAACAAAGTTATTCAATGCTGTGGAGGTGCAGCTTAAAGTTATTTACCCGAGAGAGTCAATAAACGCAGCAGCCTCTTCAGGTGTGTAGAGCTTTTAGGTGATCCGTTGACCATAATCTTCAATGTGGCCGGGTACAACAGTGCGTAGTCCATCTTCATTCTCCTGAGTCGAGCCTTCGCCTCATCAAACGCTTTGCGTCTTCGTACAACCGCTGTGGAATAATCATTGAAGAATGAGACCTTTGGACCTTTATGTTGACTACCATCAGAGCCGATGTTTCTAGCCGCATCCATGACGCGCTGCTTGTCGGTGAAGTTGTGGAACTTTATAACCACCGGCCGTGGGCGCTGATTGGGACCGGGTATCGGTGCTTGAGAGCGATGGGCTCTGTCCAGCTTCACACGACCAGCCTTAGTGTCCATTTGTAGGTAGCCAGGGATCCATTCCTCAAAGAATTTTACTGAACGTGTTCCTTCAGAATTTTCCGGGAGTCCCACAACACGAATATTGTATCTGCGTCCTCGATTATCCAAGTCGTCAATGTGCTCCGCCATTTCGCGCACCTGTTTCTCAAGTGCTTTTATCTTAGCGTCCATAGATGTAGTTGAAGTTTCCACTGCAGCAATTCTCCCTTCCGCCTCAACAACACGTTTCACAACGCTCTGTATTTCAGCTGAATGGCCTGCTATTGCTTCCAAGACCGTTCTTATCTTAGCATCGATCACTTTAGTAATGTTATCAGTCATCTTTTGAATCATCAGGTCCATTGTGCCTGGATCCGCAATGGTGTTAGCTTTGCTAACGTTAGCTAGCTCCTCATGCACATCCACAGGGGTGGTGGTTTTGGTCGACTTCTTAGTAGTTCTATTGGGCATGTTGTCTGAGATTTTTGCGAAATAGTCGTCAAGACTCATTATATGGTAACTTATTTAGCCAATTCTACCACTTTTTCAAGCTAGGAGATTAATGTAAGAATATAAATTTACGAATGCCACGAGAGCTCGCTGAAACACCGTGTTCTCTCTACGGCGCCATTTTGCAAGCATACTTTTAAAAAAGTATCCTTTCTTATGGACGAGGGATTTGGCAGTGCGGTCATTGAGATTACATACTTCTTGTTGGAGGCACAGGGGGATTAGTTTAAATGGTAGAGTGCTCGCTTAGCATGCGAGAGGTAGCGGGATCGATACCCGTATCCTCCAATTATTTAGTTTGGTTCAATCAGCACACATTGTTGTTGTAGCTCTGGACTAACAAATTGAATCAAGTGTGCTTGTCTGGCTCTAAAATGTAAATGTAAATTGCTGCGGCTACCCGAGGACGATAGCTGGGAACAACTAGTGTCAGGTAGAGCGTGGTGACGAGTTGAAATATTAATTCAAAATAGACCTACCAGTAGACAACGCTATCGTGGCTGTTAATATATTAGGCTAAGTACTGTTTTATACTCTGTACTTTCAATTGTTTTGAGTTCGTGACATTTTTCTCATGCAGTGTTTTAATGGGATTATTTAGGGACAGTTCAAAAATTACTGGGTGAGTGGGGGCTTGTAGCTTTCAAACTCTAGGGGTGTTTTTTCCAAACATACTACCATGCTCCACACTCATGCTCTGATTGTATTCTCCACTCCGTTCTCTTGTGTATGTTTTTGTGTGGACGCGAGTGAGGAGAATGCATAAAGCAATACATTTAAGAAGCACTCGCACTCCCTCTACTGTATTACCTCAAGCTTCACCACCCCATTCACTGAACCTCCTTCCAGACAGGACAATGGCAACAATAGACGAATCAAGATATACACAAAGCAAACGTTTGACTTCACAATTATCAGCTAGATATGTGAATCGTAACAATTTAGCTAGCCAGATAGCTAAACAGGACAAAAATGACCTAAAACGAATAATATGTAAGATAGATGTTAATTCTTCATGTTTACATAAACTAGCTATCAATGCTTTGTGGCTATCTGGCGAGTTAACAGTACTAGTACCTAGCCAGTCAGCCCTATTGACTAATTATGGGCTTGCGATCTAAGGTACTTAGGCAGGTAACGTTAAACATGCCGAACAATACCAAATTACTCATGAACCATTAAGAGGGATCCCCATTTAAGTGTTTTATTAAAAGGTAAAACAAAAAGAGCAGGAGTCATACATATATTTCTATCTCTATATTTATACATATTGAAAATAATTGGTATGTAGCACAGTTCTCTAGCACATACAAGTGCAAGCTAAGTATCTGAAGTGAACTGCCTTACTGCCTCAACTCCTCTCTAACTACAGACTCCATCACTCTCCATCTTATTATTATCATCTGAAGCTTTGGAAGCTATCTGCCAAGTATGTACCAGATCACCTTGAGTTTATTTGAGTTTTTAAAGCTACTTTGAGATTCTGTGTGTAATGAAAAGTGCTATATAGAATAAATCATTATTATTATTATTTATCCTACAGGGGAGGAGGAGCCCTTGTCATAAGGGCTTTGCGATATGATGGACAGCCTTCTTTTTGCTACTAAACAGGTCCTAATATCTTAGTCTGTGTGCCAGTTCATTCTCTCTTTTGTCTTTGTTGTGGCAAGCAGAAACACACTGGAATTTAGGAAATCCCACCAAACCACCGAATTATTACTTAAATTAAAGGGACAAATTATGTGGTCGCTTGGGGTAATGCAAAAATCCCCTTTGGTTATCACATGTAGGCACATGTGTAGTTTATGAGACAGATCTTTGATTTAGTAGCTGTTCATTTGTTAGTAAATGTTGGGAGCTGTGACTCTTATTTATTCTACTGGAAGGCTGTCCTCTCCTCTGCTTACAGTAGAAAGGCCTTGGAGCGATCCACTGAGACGCAGTGAGCATAAGCACGACAAAAGACAGGAAAACAGTGACCATGTTTCGGGCGACTAACATGCATTTCCCCACGATCAACTGATCCTAATGTTATTCCGCAGACAGCCAGCAGGGGGAACTCCAGACTCGCAGGTTTTTCTGCTATCAAACACCCAAAACTCACTAACCCAACAATACAACTATTTCCACCACTGGGCTTACTGCAGTCACTACTTCAACCTTTACTGAACTACCATGAAAAATACTTTTAGACAGCTGAAGCAAGCATACTTTAAAAAAAGTATCCTTTCTTATGGATGAGGGATTTGGCAGTGCGGTCATTGAGATTTTATACTTCTTGTTGGAGGCACAGGGGGATTAGTTTAAATGGTAGAGCGCTCGCTTAGCATGTGAGAGGTAGTGGGATCGATCCCCTCCAAATATTTAGTTTGGTTCAATCAGCACACATTGTTGTTGTAGCTCTGGATACTAACCCAACAATACAACTATTTCCACCACTGGGCTTACTCCAGTCGCTACTTCAACCTTTACTGAACTACCATGAAAAATACTTTTAGACAGCTGAAGCAAGAATACTTAAAAAAATTATCCTTGCTTCTGGACGAGGGATTTGGCAGTGCGGTCATTTAGATTACATACTTCTTGTTGTAGGCACAGGGGGATTAGTTTAAATGGTAGAGTGCTCGCTTAGCATGCGAGAGGTAGCGGGATCGATACCCGCATCCTCCAATTATTTAGTTTGGTTCAATCAGCACACATTGTTGTTGTAGCTCTGGACTTAACAAATTGAATCAAGTGTGCTTGTCTTGCTCTAAAATGTAAATGTAATTGCTGCGGCTACCCGAGGGCGATAGATGGGAACAACTAGTGTCAGGTAGAACTTGGTGACGAGTTGAAATATTAATTCAAAATAGACCTACCAGTAGACAACGCTATCGTGGCTGTTAATATATTAGGCTAACTACTGTTTTATACTCTGTACTTTCAATTGTTTTGAGTTCATGACATTTTTCTCATGCAGTGTTTTAATGGGATTATTTAGGGACAGTTCAAAAATTACTGGGTGAGTGGGGGCTTGTAGCTTTCAAACTCTAGGGGTGTTTTTTCCAAACATACTACCATGCTCCACACTCATGCTCTGATTGTATTCTCCACTCCGTTCTCTTGTGTATGTTTTTGTGTGGACGCGAGTGAGGAGAATGCATGAAGCAATACATTTAAGAAGCACTCGCACTCCCTCTACTGTATTACCTCAAGCTTCACCACCCCATTCACTGAACCTCCTTCCAGACAGGACAATGGCAACAATAGACGAATCAAGATATACACAAAGCAAACGTTTGACTTCACAATTATCAGCTAGATATGTGAATCGTAACAATTTAGCTAGCCAGATAGCTAAACAGGACAAAAATGACCTAAAACGAATAATATGTAAGACAGATGTCAATTCTTCATGGTTACATTAGCTAGCTAACAATGCTTTGTGGCTATCTGGCGAGTTAACAGTACTAGTACCTAGCCAGTCAGCCCTATTGACTAATTATGGGCTTGCGATCTAAGGTACTTAGGCAGGTAACGTTAAACATGTCGAACAATACCAAATTACTCATGAACCATTAAGAGGGATCCCCATTTAAGTGCTTTATTAAAAGGTAAAACAAAAAGAGCAGGAGTCATACATATATTTCTATGTCTATATTTATACATATTGAAAATAATTGGTATGTAGCACAGTTCTCTAGCACATACAAGTGCAAGCTAAGTATCTGAAGTGAACTGCCTTACTGCCTCAACTCCTCTCTAACTACAGACTCCATCACTCTCCATCTTATTATTATCATCTGAAGCTTTGGAAGCCATCTGCCAAGTATGTACCAGATCACCTTGAGTTTATTTGAGTTTTTAAAGCTACTTTGAGATTCTGTGTGTAATGAAAAGTGCTATATAGAATAATTCATAATTATTATTATTTATCCTACAGGGGAGGAGGAGCCCTTGTCATAAGGGCTTTGCGATATGATGGACAGCCTTCTTTTTGCTACTAAACAGGTCCTAATATCTTAGTCTGTGTGCCAGTTCATTCTCTCTTTTGTCTTTGTTGTGGCAAGCAGAAACACACTGGAATTTAGGAAATCCCACCAAACCACCGAATTATTACTTAAATTAAAGGGACAAATTATGTGGTCGCTTGGGGTAATGCAAAAATCCCCTTTGGTTATCACATGTAGGCACATGTGTAGTTTATGAGACAGATCTTTGATTTACTAGCTGTTCATTTGTTAGTAAATGTTGGGAGCTGTGACTCTTATTTATTCTACTGGAAGGCTGTCCTCTCCTCTGCTTACAGTAGAAAGGCCTTGGAGCGATCCACTGAGACGCAGTGAGCATAAGCACGACAAAAGACAGGAAAACAGTGACCATGTTTCGGGCGACTAACATGCATTTCCCCACGATCAACTGATCCTAATGTTATTCCACAGACAGCCAGCAGGGGGAACTCCAGACTCGCAGGTTTTTTTGCTATCATACACCCAACACTCACTAACCCAACAATACAACTATTTCCACCACTGACCTTACTGCAGTCACTACTTCAACCTTTACTGAACTACCATGAAAAATAGTTTTAGACAGCTGAAGCAAGCATACTTTTTTTTAAAGTACCCTTCCTTATAGACGAGGGATTTGGCAGTGCGGTCATTTAGATTACATACTTATTGTTGGAGCCACAGGGGGATTAGCTCAAATGGTAGAGCGCTCGCTTAGCATGCGAGAGGTAGCGGGATCGATGCCCGCATCCTCCAAATGTTTAGTTTGGTTCAATCAGCACACATTGTTGTTTTAGCTCTGGACTGATTTAACTAATCGAAGGATTAGTTAACAAATTGAATCAAGTGTACTTGTCTGGCTCTAAAATGTGAATGTGTGTTGCTGGGGCAACCTGAGGACTGCAGTTGGGAAACACCAGTGGAAGGTAGAGTGTGGTGGCGAGTTGAAATATTGATTCAAAATAGACCTACCAGTAGACGACGCTATCGTGGCTGTTAATAATATATTAGGCTAAGTACTGTTTTATACTCTGCACTTTCAATTGTTGTGAGTTCATGACCTATTTCTCATGCAGTGTTTTAATAGGATAATTTAGGGACAGTTAAAAAATTACTGGATGAGTGGGGGCTTGTAACTCTCAAACTCTAGGGGTGTTTCTCCAAACATACTACCATTTTCCACACTCATGCTCCGATTGTAATTCTCCACTCCATTCTCTTGAGTACGTTTTTGTGTGGACGCGAGTGAGGAGAATGCATAAAGCAATACATTTAAGAAGCACCCTACTGTATTACCTCACGCTTCACCGCCCCATTCACTGAACCTCCTTCCAGCCAGGACATTGGCAACAATAGACGAATCAAGATAAACACAAAGCAAACGTTTGAGTTCACAATTATCAGCTAGATATGTGAATCGTAACAATTTAGCTGCCATTGATTTCAATATATGTTGTGTATTTTTTTAACGTTTGTGTCATATTTATTTGCATACGTTTCGCAAACTTTTATTTGGACTCATTCTCCGACCCTCCCGTGCTGAACAGTGTTAATTACTGTATTTTTCAAATTTGACTTAATATCTATCGTAGTGCTCAGTTTCATAAACATGTAGACGGTACTCAAGATATTAGAATAATTTCACAATTTCAATAGCATGAATTAACATTTATTTCACAATATAATTTCAGGTAAATGTGATTGTGAATGCGTCCTAAAACTATTTACACAAAGTGTGATGTTGAATTTTTTACTCAGATTGAAATATCAAGTAGTATCAGGTAAATGGTACAACAGTAAAACCATTCATATCGAAATTTCACTATTAATCATGTTACTAGTATGCAAATCAGACATTTCAGCATGGAATAAAAGTTTTCTAGTAAGAATCATGTATGTAATAAATAATCAAACAATGCAGATATGAATAGTCATAGTCAACTCAATTATCTTTTCCCTGCCAAAGTAGGATTTACCCGGCATCCTTCTCTTCCAAACCTCTACTTTCCACTTGGAAGGCTATTTTGTTTTATTGGCAGGCCCATTCTCCTCCCCCTTGGTTGTGCTGCTACAAGCTGTAAATATAAAGAAACAAACAAAAACACAAATATTTCTAGTAGCTACAGTAACTTAGCCAACACGCAGAGATCATATGGGAAGCTAAAAACATGAGATTAAACATCCTGTCAGTTTCTCTGTTAGCCGAAGCTAACTAGTTGTCTTGTTAGCTACCTAGCCCTATCATTTGCACTCGCCCTCAAAACACAATTTCAAAAGCAGCGTTATATCCGTGAAATACCTATCTTACTCCAGAAATACATCATATTACAAAGTCAGAAGGAAATTATAGTGCTACTGATAAGGGAATTTATATGCTTAAAGGTAATGACTAAAAAAATTCCACCCTGAAATGTAATTTTGACATTGTGTAACAGATATAATGAATAATTAGACAAATGTAACTATTAGTAATCATTCGATTCTGTAACATGAATCATGAATTAGAATTGTAAATGTCAGTGTGACTAAGGAGAGACCGAGAACCATTGAACTATGTATGAGCTGACCTGGCTAGAACTCTGAGAAACTTACGATAGGGCAAGGAGTCCTTTCAAGGTTCCTACGGTTTTCGAAACACATGGCCCTTATCTTTCATCAGCAAGAAAGGATCCTTCAAATAAAAAAGATACACTTACTGTAGGGGATTTTGCGCAGATCCATACAGCTATTGGTTCCTCCATCCAACGAAACTACACTTCCACTACACTTCCCAAGTTACGCTTACACAAAGGTGTTTGGAGCATGCTAGATAGCTAATTAGCAAAGGTGGTCACCTCTGTCTTCCGTAAACAAGTGCTGTAACATGTAGATATGGCCATGTGGGAACACTAACCTTAACCCTATCAAGGTGTGTATCAATTTAACCTTTTGTTTTTAGAAAATCATTTCTCATTGATATGAAATATAAGGTCCTTGTGCTTCCTAAACCGTAACAAAAGCGAGACTTGTTCATGTTCAGATTGGCTCTTCACAAAACTCCCCTGTACAGCAGACAATGACTGTGTAATGTAATGGAACAGAGAGTCATTGGTGGTTGTACAACTTGATCTGTCATTAAAAAATATACACACCCCACCCAATGTTAAATATATTCTCACATAACTCTCCCCTTGTAAAAAATGTTATTAACTAAAAAATAATGATTACGACCACAAATAACAATAACTCTATTTAAAAATGTGGATATAGATTTTTTTGGCACAGTCGATGCTACGCAGGTCTACGGACGGACGAGCTCACTCTCTCTGCCTGTTTCGTTACACTACGATCAGAGCCAACTGCAGACAGTGATCAGCTCGGGGAAATCAGATTTTCAGCATTTTGATGCTATATTTACGAGCCTCAGAAATAAAAGATCCGGTCACGCATTAGGAGCCACTCCCTTTATATTGATAGTTAGCCTAGATGTGGACAAATTATATACCTACCACTATTGCCACTATGAATGGCGCATAGAAGGCAGGATAGAGAGTTAGACCGGTAGACTTTAATGACCTGTGGTATAGTAAGCACATGAAAAAGCATAGGTCAAAAGGGAAGTACCAAAACACCTAGATATAGGGGAGGTTCATCCATGCAGATGAGGAAATTTGTCTAGGATGGAAGAAATTATATAGTAAAACCTGCAAAACGACAAATGTAAACAAGGAAAAAAACGCACTACCCTCTCCTGTTCCCAATACAATACCACATAACCCTCTCCAAAGCAAAAATAACAGAATTTGACAACCCTCCCTATTTTGGACCACCCTCCCACTGGAGTTATTTTCGAACTGTCCCTTATGATTGTTTTGCCATTGACTTGTTTTGGCATAGCATTCTTTTGCAATGACTACATCGTTGTGTACTGAGTTAGTGTTACATTTCACCACTAGATGGCGAGACCTGCCTATGATAAGATAAATTGCTAGACTGACAAGTTGTGGCAAGTAGTTTAAGGACTGGAGTGGAGTGGAGTGGAGGACATTAAGGAGTGGGGGACATTCATTCAATATCATCTGTGTAGGTTTCTCATTTAAACAGTGACATTTTCAATCTCAGTTATTATTTTAGGTAATTAAAATAATTTCAGTATATTTTCGATGAAAACTTTCAGTTTACGAAATTAATTTCAGTAGCCTAAATTCTCTGAATGGACTTGAAATGAAATGGATGGAATTGACCTTTGTCCTTTTAAGAGCTAAATATTTGAACGCCTATCCAGCCAAGCTTGTCCTTGGGGAGTATAGGGGCAGCTTGACAGCAGCTGGGTCACACACATGGTTGGGTAGGTTATTGCCTAAATGTAATCAGTTACATTTACTAGTTACCTGTCAAAAATTGTAATCAGTAACGTAACTTTTGGATAACCCAAACTCAGTAATGTAATCTGATTACCTTCAGTTACTTTTAGTTAGTTACTTTTCTTTCCCCTTAAGAGGCATTAGAAGAAGACCAAAATGTATGTTACCAATTGAACGACGTCTATTGCAGGATAAATCAATGTTGAAGTTTACATAGCTGGCCATATATGGATGGTCATTTTTACTTCATGGGTTGGTTATGTAGGCTTCTTCTAACCCATTGCTTTCTACTACATATAATAATATGATTCAATTATATCTTTACATTAAAAACCAAAGTCTAAAGTCAGAATTCCAGTCATTCCAATAAATTTTATACCCCTTGATCTTCAAGAATAGGACTTGGAAATATGGAAGTATAGGTTAGCCAAATTGTTTTACCTGAGCATAACCCCAAAAATAATGACCTATTAGCCAGTCCTACTCTGTTGTTTATGATTTAGTTGTCATGGAGGACTGATTGGGCTCATTGATTCAAGTTGAAAAACAAAATTCTATGCTCATGGAATGGCATGCTTTGAGCACTACTGAAAAGTGCAATTTGCATGTGAAAAATGAATGCCGTATGCTGCATTTGCTATAGGCCCAGTGGTGACTGTCATTCAGGGCATGTGGGGCTGGTTTTGAGCACCACATTTTTAGCAAAGAAATTTGTTTTAAAAAATTGGGGGGGTGGGGCTTGTCTGTTTTGCATGTTATTTTGACATTAATACGTGTCACATATCAGTTTACGAACAATGTAAAAAATAAAATAAATAAATAAATGGTTGAGTTAATAAAGCCGTATACAAATATGGTCTCTTTTTTATTTTCTTGAGTAAGGCAGCTCCAAAATGCAGGTGTTTCAGCCTAGCTCAGTGCTTTCTGTGGTGATGGGGCAAG
Organism: Oncorhynchus tshawytscha; assembly: GCF_018296145.1. Lineage (NCBI taxonomy): Eukaryota > Metazoa > Chordata > Actinopteri > Salmoniformes > Salmonidae > Oncorhynchus > Oncorhynchus tshawytscha. The sequence goes on along the minus strand of NC_056436.1, from coordinate 59,750,648 downwards.
CCAGAAACCATTACGGAGCATTGTGCCGTGATTGGCTCTACGTCACCGCCAAGTCTAAGGGTAGACTTTGATAATTCAAGCCCCTTGGGTGCTGCCATAGAGTTACATTAGAAGTGCCCATCCAAGAAGGCCAGGTCATTGGCCACAGATAAAATGTCATCAAATCACGTTATATCTACAGTAGCTTTGATTGGACTTAGCTAGCAGTCATCATCATGAATCAAGTTGATAATCTACTGGCAAATCCTTTTTAATCTTTGTCATATGCAGAGAAATAATGATGAAAAATTATAGATAAAACACGTTGGTGCTCATCGGCCGTTGGACATAAACATCACACAACAATTGTGAAATCGCAAATTCAACAATGAGTGGTGAGTCCAAAAATGTCTTGTATGCTGCTGCATAAATGATGTAATATTCCAGGGAGATACAGTGGGGTAAAAAATTATTTAGTCAGCCACCAATTGTGCAAGTTCTCCCACTTAAACAGATGAGAGAGGCCTGTAATTTTCATCATAGGTACATTTCAACTATGACAGTCAAAATGAGACAAAAATGTCCAGAAAATCACATTGTAGGATTTTTAATGAATTTATTTGCAAATTATGGCCTCTCTCATCTTTTGAGTGGGAGAACTTGCACAATTGGTAGCTGACTAAATACTTTTTGCCCCACTGTATGTATACAGTAGCTAAGAAAGTACCCTAACCCGGTAGGCCGTCATTGTAAATAAGAATTTGTTCTTAACTGACTTGCCTAGTTAAATAAAGGTTAAATAAAATAAGGTAAATAAATGTTGTGTAGTAAGCTGTTAGTAGGCCATGTACCTCACCTTAATAATTTGGTATATTTTTACCTCTTAATTTCGCCTACTGTTCTGATTTGGTGGTGCACATGTAGCCTATAACCTGTTTTTGAGAAATGTAATCATCGAATATTGTAAGAGCTTTCATTTTCTGTTTATATGAAACCCTTTATTTATCCTAATTCTGACTTGGTGTACAGGGTGAAAACTGTAAGAACGGCCCATGTTCTGAATTCTGCCGCTGTACATTTCAAAAGTGCCGAATAGTTATATTGACTACGTCCGTCTTAGCTCACTCATCAATCCAAGATGGCGTAGCAGTCGTACGTGTGTTTGTCTTGTCCCGTGTAAATAGTCTGTTTTTAATTTTTTCACATATATTTTAATCTCACTTTCCATCTACAAACTAAATATACTTTCCTGCAACCCGCCTCACCCATTCTTATTGTCAGACTCAATAGCCTTCGTTTCTCAAATGACTGCCTCACCTGGTTCACCAACTACTTCTCAGATAGGGTTCAGTGTGTCAAATTGGAGGGCCTGTAGTCCGGACCTCTGGCAGTCTCTATGGGAGGTGCCACAGGGATCAATTCTCTGGCCGACTCTTTTCTCTGTATATATCAATGATGTCGCTCTTGCTACGGGTGATTCTCTGATCCACCTTTACACAGACGACACCATTCTGTATATATCTGGCCCTTCTTTGGACACTGTGTTAACAAACCTCCAAACAAGCATCAACGCCATACAACACTTCTTCTGTGGTTTCCAACTGCTCTTAAATGCTAGTAAAACTAAATGCATGCTCTTCAACTGATTGCTGCCCGCACCCGCCCGCCCGACTAGCATCACTACTCCGGACGGTTCTGACTTAGAATATGTGGGCAAATACCTAGGTGTCTGGTTAGACTGTAAACTCTCCTTCCAGACTTACATTAACCAATCCCGAATTAAATCTAGAATCGGCTTCCTATTTCGCAAACAAAGCCTCCTTGACTCATGCTGCCAAACATACTCTCGTAAAACTGACTATCCTACCGATCCTTAACTTCGGCGATGTCATTTACAAAATAACACTCTACTCAGCAAATATGGAGGTCGCAGTTGTAAATGAGAACTTGTTCTCAACTGGCCTACCTGGTTTAATACAGGTGAAATAAAAAATAAAAAAATGTTTTCATCGAAATTACGGATTGCCTGTTATCCTCTTGTCATCCCCTTATGCCATAGTTTGTACATCTCAATTGTCAGTAGAAACCACATTTGTTAAAGCAAGTCAGCCATATCAGTTAGTTTTTTTTAAAGGCAGTAAATGAGGCTGAATTAACAGTTTCACTGCCAGACAAGGCTCCGCTGTTAGACAGGTGTAGCAGTGGTATTGTGCAGTTCATGTATTGTTTAGTGTTGTGTTGTGTAGTGGCTTTGCTGGCAATCATCCCACAATTCTATTTTTTTCCCCACCAAGATTTACATGCTAAAATTGCCACTGTATAGGCCTATTGTTTACCTTTTTGTTGGTGACACTTTGATATCTTGATAATATGCAGCTGTTTAAAGGGCAATAACAATAACATTGCTCTGTTTTGTTGAAAAGCTGAGGGATGGGCCTGGAGAAATGTCCAAAAATGGATTCACATCCATGTGCTATGTAGATATCAATAATAAGTGACTACACCACTGCTGCCATCTTTACCTCCAAGCGTTTATTCAAGTTGGATAACTTTGGATGCCGACAGAAGTCGCACCATTAGAAGAAATAGCTTGGACTGTAACCTACAAAAGCCTATTCCTGCTCTTTTCCTGCGATCCATCCAACACATTTGGAGTGTCATCATAGTGGTCTTTGAATTAAGTTCAGACTCGCTAACATAGAACAAATTTAAACTTACGCCTTTTTCCAATGCTGATTTGAATGTAATTGAGAAAACAGAGAAGTGTCAAAGATTTAAAGGTAATCCTTGAAGTAATCATCTACTTTTTCAATTTTCAAAAGTATCTGTAATCTGATTACAATATTTTTGCTGGTAACGTAACTGATTACAGTTCCTGGATTTTTGTAATCCCTTACATTGAACTGATTACATATAATTACATGTAATACGTTACTCGCCAACCTTGGTCACACATACACACACCTGCACGCACACACGCATCCACAAACACACACACACAACTCCCCTACACTTGAAAAGTTGTGTTTCTCCATCTCTGACTGAGCTTCCATAGTCAGTTAGTCTGCACTGCAGGTGTATTTAAGAAGGCAAGCAAGGTTTCTCTCACTGTCCCTCGTATGAGTATGGCTGGCTCCATTTGCTGAGTGGCCCATACTTACAGTTAACAGCAATGCAGTAACAGCTCCTAAACAAACATTTTACTCCTTGCTAAAATCCAACCCACACGCACGCACACACACACCCCACTGCCTCTCTCTCTCTCTTTCTCCCTTGTTCCCTCTCTCTCTCTCTCTCTCTCTCTCTCTCTCTCTCACAGAAGACATTAACCACAGAGACCCTAAGCTGTGCACTGTAGGAGATAGCCTCCTCAGCCTCTGGGCCCTCTCTCCACCTCATCACCCTTACACTCCTCCTTTTCTTTGCATTCTTTCACTTTCCCTTCTCTCTCTTCTCTTTCCACAGCTCCAACACTTCATATTCCTCGATGTGTGTGTGTGTGTGTGTGTGTGTGTGTGTGTGTGTGTGTGTGTGCATGCATGTGCATCTATGTGAGTGTGTGGTCACTATGGTCTTGTTTCATTCAGTAAGCGTATTAGGGTAGAACCCACCTGAGCCCCGCACTCACACACACATTTTGTGAAAATCAAAAATGGTTGTCTTCTCTATCTGCCATTCCCTCTCTCTCTCTCTCTCTCTCTCTCTCTCTCTCTCTCTCTCTCTCTCTCAGACTGTATGATGTCATGTCTCTCCCCCTGTCCCAAGGGACAATAACCAATTACCCAAAGTGCTCTGTCCCCCATTTTACCTCTCCCTGCCCCCTCCCAAACATTCGACCTATCACCTTGCCATAATCTGTGGAGCGACACCTCCCCCCGACACCTTAGATGATGTGTGTGTGCGTGTACTTGTGAGTGTGTGTAAATTCATATATAACAGTAATAAGAATAATACATTTAATTTGTATAACGCTTTTCATTACAGATTTATCTCAAAGCTCTACTGACTTATTTAAAAATATACACTGAGTGTACAAAACATTAGGAAGACCTGCTTTTTCCATGACGTAGACTGTCCGGGTGAATCCAGGTGAAAGCTATGATCCCTTATTGATGTCACTTGTTAGATCCACTTCAATCAGTGTAGATGAAGGGGAGGAGACAGGTTGAAAATGGATTTTTAAGCCTTGAGACAATTGAGACATGGATTGTGTATGTATGCCATTCAGAGGGTGAATGGGCAAGACAAAAGATTATGTGCCTTTGAACGGGAGTATGGTAATAGTTGCCAGGCGTACTGGTTTGTGTCAAGAACTGCAACGCTGCTTGGTGTTTCACACTCAACAGTTTCCTGTGTGTATCAAGAATGGTTCACCACCCAAGGGACACCGAGCCAACTTGACACAACTCTGGGAAGCATTGGAGTCAACATGGGCCAGCATCCCTGTGGAACGCTTTCGATCCTGTCGATCCTGTAGTTGACCGGTAGCCAGTGGAGTTGGGCCAGGATCGGGTTGATGTGATCTGACTTCTTGGTCCTGGCAGCACTGTTCTGGATTAGTTGAAGTCCCTGTTGTAAATTGGCTGGGAGACCCCAAACAGTGCATTGTTGATCCAAGAGAAAATGAAGGGGTAGATGTGTTTGCATCTGCCTGGGTGAGGGATGGTATGGCTCAGGCAATGTTTTCAATATGGACAGTTATGTTTTACAAACTTGACTCCTAGGTTGGTGACTCCTACTGGTGTGTGCGTGTGTGTGTTTGCGTATGAGTCACCTGGCGAGGTCACACACCCACATTGACATAAGCGAGTGACAGCCTTGCTCCAGCTGGATGTTGTTATGTGAGAATGTCAGGGGCCACGGGACAATAAATCACCATGCCCAGTAGTTTAGAGGCAACACCCAGAGAGAGAGAGAGAGAGAGAGTACAGCATAAAACATCAAATAATGCATACAACCACCTAAAAATAAGCAATTCCCATACCTACCTTAACAAATCCATCACCTGCAGAGTCACACCCAGATCTGTTGCACCTGTCTTTGTGCTTGTCTCCACCCCCCACCAAGTGTCTCTCATCTCCCCTCATTATCCACTGTGTATTTATACCTGTGTTCTCTGTTTGCCTGTTGCCAGTTCATTTTGTTAGTCAAGCCTATCAGCGTTTTCCCCTTGCTTCTGTCTTTCTATAGTTCCTGTTTTCTAGTTTTCCCGGTTTTGACCATTCTGCCTGCCCAGACCCTGAGCCAGCCTGCCGCCCTGTAAAACCGTCGGGAAAGTTTGTGGGAATCCACCCGGAGGGGCAGATCCTGGATGGACAGCCATACCTTCTGTCCGAGATGATACCGGGCAGCCGGGGTCCGGTGGCGGTCCGCTTGTCATCGATACCTGGAGGTGACCCATCTCCAAGGTCATTAGCCCCTCTGCTGTTTGTCTTCCGTTGCCCCGGACCCTCAGTATACATCCCACATTTCATGTGTCTAAAATCAAACCCATGTCTCACAGCCCTTTGTCTCCTGTTTTCTAGTTTTAACGGTTATGACCATTCTGCCTGCCATTACCCTGTGCCAGCCTGCCACTCTGTACCTTTTAGACTCTGATCTGGATTATTGACCTCTGCCTGCCCTGACCCTGAGACTGCCTGCCGCTCTGTACCTTTTAGACTCTGATCTGGATTACTGACCTCTGCCTGCCCTTGAGCTGTCGTTTTGCCTGCCCCCTGTTCTAGTAATACACTTTTGTTACTTCGACACTGTCTGCATCTGGGTTTTCCCTAAATCGTGATATACAGAGATATGAACCTAGATGAGAGTTCTCTAAGCAAGCTGGTCCTGGGGCTCTGTTCACAAACACAAACAGACCCCACAGGTCCCCAGGACAGCAACACAATTAGACCCAACCAAATCATGAGAAAACAAAAATAGTATTACTTGACACATTGGAAATAATTGACAAAAAAAAGCTGGAATGCTATTTGGCGCTAAACAGAGAGTAGACAGTGGCAGAATACCTGACCACTGGGATTGACACAATATTAAGGAAAGCTTTGACTATGTACAAACTCAGTGAGCATGGCCTTGCTGTTGAGAGAGGCCGCCGTAGGCAGACCTGGCTCTCAAGAGAAAATAGGCTATGTGCACACTGCCCACAAAATGAGGTGGAAACTGATCTGCACTTCCTAACCTCTTGCCAAATAAATATATGACCACATTAGAGACACATATTTCCCTCAGATTACACAGACCCACAAAGAAATCCTAAACAAATCCAATTTTGATCAACTCCCATATCTATAGGTTGAAATACCACAGTCATCACAGCAGCAAGATTTCTGACCTGTTGCCACAAAAAAGGGCAACCAGTGAAGAACAAAAAACATATTTAGGTTTATGTATTTTCTCTTTTCTACTTTAAGTATTTGCACATCGCTATAACACTGTACATAGCCATGATATGACATTTGAAATGTCTCTATTCCTTTTAAACTTGTGTGAGTGTAATGTATACTGTACATTTTTTATAGTTTTTTTCACTTTTGTTTATTTTCCATTTCACTTGCTTTGGCAATGTAAACATATGTTTTCCATTCCAATAAAGCACTTTGAATTGATTTGGAGAGAGGCAAATGGTTTTAGAGAGAGACTGTAGTAGAATGGGGCTGTAGTAGATTGGAACTGTAGTACTGTAGAAGGCAGTGCCGTGTATTCATGGATGCCAAGGGAAGCCAGGCTTCCCCAAATATTTTATGTTTCTGGTCTGCTTGTGTTGTTGTCCTACAGTAGCTAGCTTGCTAAATCAGCGTTTTCCTAAGCCATGGATGGAGATGGGGATTTGGACTTGTGGTTTTGACTTATGTAATTCTCTGTACAGGCCAATGATTATGACGGCGATTCTGATCTAACCATACATTTATATGCTGTGCAACTGACCTGAGACAGTTGAAGTTCAATATGTAGCTTAGGTGTAGTAGTAGACTCACATTAACTAGCTAGCTAACTTAGCTGGCGCATTGTTGCGCATGGGAGGGAGTAGGCAAGCAAGCATTTTAACTAGGTAGCCTTATGATAACAAAAACTAAAAGTGTACCGCATGACAGAGCCATAGACCATTCTGCCAACATGAAAGAGAGGAGGCATGGCATCGGTGTTCAACTAGCCTACAAGTAGGGTGAGACAACAACAAAAATTCTACTTGTGAGTGCATGCACACACACAGATACAGAAATCCGTGCCATTGACAGGAATATGAAATTTAGCAGCATGGACTGGACATTCTGCCCTAAATAGTTTTTGGTATCTTGAAGTTTGTTTTCACTGTATTATAGCCTAGTTGATTTGATGATGTTTCAAAGTTGAAGTTGAAATGGTGCTGGAATGACAGAGGCAGTGCTCTTGTTGTCTTTGTGCTGACATGCGGTAACTCTGTGGTTCTAAATCAGTAGTTGTTTCGTAAACTGTTGAAAACATTAACTTCCTTGACTATGCATTAGGTCATGTAACTGTTTGCTACATCCAATATTTGCTTTGTGGACATATGTTGCTCTCCGGTTTTGTGTGATTGTTGTGTTTTTGTTATCTCGGCCTTATTGTATATCACGGTGGAATATATACAAATGGGTTATAAAGGAAACAATTGCAATTATCACAACGTAGAGTGCATTCAGAAAGTATTCAGACAATACCCCATAATGACAAAGCAAAAACAGGTTTGACATTTTTTTTTTACCTGGAAATGTCACATTTGCATAAGTATTCAGACCATTTACTCAGTACTTTGTTGAAGCACCTTTGGCAGCGATTACATATTTGAGTGTTCTCGGGTATTACGCTACAAGCTTGGCACACCAAATAGTTTAATCTTGGTTTCATCAGACCAGAGAATCTTGTTTCTCATGGTCTGAGAGTCCTTTAGGTGCCTTTTGGCAAACTCCAAGCGGGCTGTCATGTGCCTTACGGGCTGTCATGTGCCTTCCGTCTGGCCACTCTACCATAAAGGCCTGATTTGTGGAGTGGTGCACAGATGGTTGTCCTTCTGGAAGGTTCTCTCATCTCCACAGAGGAACTATGGAGCTCTGTCAGAGTCACCATCGGGTTCTTGGGCACCTCCCATACCAAGGCCCTTCTCCCCCGATTGCTCAGTTTGGCCGGGCGGCCAGCTCTAGGAAGAGTCTTGGTGGATCCAAACTTCTTCCATTTAAGAATGATGGAGGCCACTGTGTTCTTAGGGATCTTCAATGCTGCAGACATTTTTGGTACCCTTCCCCAGGTCTGTGCCTCGACACAATCCTGTCTCAGAGCTCTTCGGACAATTCCTTCATCCTCATGGCTTGGTTTTTGCTCTGACATGCACTCAATCAATCAATCAACTTAATTTATAAAACCCTTTTTACGTCATCAGATGTCACAAGGTGCTATACATAAACCCAGCCTAAAACCTCAAACAGAAAGCAATGCAGATGTAGAAGCATGGGGGCTAAGAAAAACTCCCTAGAAAGGCAGGAACCTAGGAAGAAACCTAGAAAGGAACCAGGCTCTGAGGGGTGGTAAATCCTCTTCTGGCTGTGCCTGGTGGAGATTATAAGAGTACATGGTTGTTCAAAGTGCCAGGTTGTTCTTCAAGATGTTCAAACTGTCATAGATGATCAACAGGGTCAAATAATAATCACTGTGGTTGTAGAGGGTTCATTAGGCCAGTACCTCAGGAGTAAATGTCAGCTGGCTTTTCATATCCATGCATTCAGAGGTCGAGACAGCAGGTGGGGTAGAAAGAGAGAGTCGAAAACAGCAGGTCCGGGACAAGGTAGCACATCTGGTGAACAGATCAGGGTTGCATAGCTGCAGGCAGAACAGTTGAAACTGGAGCAGCAGCATGACCAGGTTGACTGGGGACAGCCAGGAGTCATCAGGCCAGGTAGTCCTGATGCATGGTCCTAGGGCTCAGGTCCTCCAGGCAGGGAGGGAGAGAGGGCGAGCTTTAGGCTACTGGCAAAACAGACAATATATCAATAACCGTGATTGAATGACTGGGAATTCACACAGGACACCAGGTAAGGTAGGAGAATTACAGCAGATATAGACTGACCCTATCCCCCGGTACATAGACAATTGCAGCATACGTAGATACTGGAGGCTGAGATGGGACAGTGACAGGTGGGCGGGGGGTTGGGGGACACTGTGGCCCCCTCTAACAATAGGGCCAACCAGGTACGATATAACCCTCCACACCACTAGAGGGATATCAATAGACCACCAACTTGCTACTCTGAGACAAGGCTGAGTATAGCCCACAAAGATCTTCTCCACCGCATGAGCCCAAGGGTGCTCAAAACCGGACAGGAAGATCACGTCATTGACTCAACCCACTCAAGTGACGCACCCCTCCTAGGGACGACATGGAAGAGCACTAGTAAGCCATTGACTCAGCCACTGTAATATGGTCAGAGGCAGAGAACCAAGTGGAGAGATGTGAGCCGAACAGGAAGAGACAGCAAGGGCGGTTCATCACTCCAATGCCTTGCCATTGACCTTCGCACCCCTGGGCCAGACTACACTCAATCATAGGCCTTTCTGGAGATATGAGTCTTCAGTAAAGACTTAAAGTTCGAGACTGAGTCTGCAACCCTCGCATGGATAGGCAGACCATTCCATAAAAATGGAGCGCTATAGGAGAAAGCCCTGCCTCCAGCTGTTTACTTAGAAATGTATGGCAGGACCAAATCGGAGAGATAGGTAGGAACAAGCCCATGTAATGCTTTGTAGGTTAGCAGTAAAACCTTGAAATCAGCCCTAGCCTTAACAGGAAGCCAGTGTAGAGAGGCTAGCACTGGAGTAATTATGACACAGTCTTTTGGTTCTAGTCAAGATTCTAGCAGCCGTGTTTAGCACTAACTGAAGTTTATTTCATGCTTTATCTGGGTAGCCATAGAGTAGAGCTTTGCAGTAGTCTTATCTAGAAGTGGCAAAAGCATGGATGAGCTTGTCTGTACCATTTTTTTACCCCCCCAAAAAAAAAAGAAGATTTTTGCAGTTTTATAAAGATGGAAAAAAGCTGTTCTTTTTATTCTTGATATTTTTGTCAAAAAAGAGATCAGGGTCCAAAGTAATGCTGAAGTAACCGTTTAATTTGAGACACTGTACAACCATTAAGATTAATTGTCAGATCCGACAGCAGATAAATTTGTTTCTTTGGACCTAGAACTAGCATTTCTGTTTAGTCCGAGTTCAAAAATTAAACATTGCCGCCATCCACTTCCTTATGTCTAAAACACAGGCTTCCGGGGTAGGACATTTTGGGGTTTCACCACGTTTCATTGAAATGTACAGCTGTGTGTCGTCTGCATAGCAGTGGAACATGTGTTTCCGAATGACATCACCGAGAGGTAGAATATATAGTGAAAAAAAATAGTGGTCCTAAAACGGAACCTTGAGGAACACCAATTGACAATTGAGTTGTCAAAAGATAAACCATCCACAGAGACAAACTGATATCTTTCTGACAGATAAGATCTAAACCAGGCAAGAACTTGTCTGTGTAGAGTAATTAGGGTTTCCAATCACTCAAAGTATGTAGTGATCGATGGTGTCAAAAGCAGCACTAAGGTCTTGGAGCACGAGGGCAGATGCAGAGCCTTGGTTTGACACCATGGCATGGTGATGGAGGATGCCTTGCTGGCTAATGGCTGCGCACATGGTGATATTCCCTCCACGCTATCCAGAGACATTCACAATGGCACGGTGGCCAATAATGTTCCGTCCCCGTCCCCTTATTTTTGCTAGGTTGAAGCCAGCCTCAATGTAAATATAAACGTGCTGAATTGCAGCGGCATCCAGCTCCAAGACTCTCTGAAACAGATAACAAGTCAATATGTGACATAGACCTAGAGCAGTCAATATGGTGAGGCACAATACACTGGATTACAGTACTGTAATGTGTCTATCCAGTCGTGATAAATTCACAGTATAGTACTTACTTGCACATATTTATAGTGCTGTTCTTTAACCCTATCTGAGTTTCGCTCTAATGGCACCCCGTAGACCTGTTTCATCCGGATTCGGTTGTGCTGTAATACACGGTCCAATGTAGACAAGCCCACCTGGTGAATGTTATTGAATATTGTGTTGTCTGCAATTATGTGGTTCTGGATTTCTCCTTGTCTAATGGTATTGTTTGCCACCACCATGTTCACAATTAGCGGTCTCCTGTTCTGGTGTGAACAGCCAGTGTCTTTCCACCATGGCCTGGCCGACTCTCATTTCTGCAGAAGATCCACAAATATGATATGATTGGTGACAGTAAGCTAAAATAATCTATTTTCTTTCGATATGAAGTTACATTACTGTAACATATGCCAACAATCACTGAGTAACATAGACCTACTGATATGTCGGACTGCAGTATACTGCTGTTCCCAAGAAAGCTAAGGTAACTGAGCTAAACGACTACCGCCCCGTAGCACTCACATCCGTCATCATGAAGTGCTTTGAGAGACTAGTCAAGGACCATATCACCTCCACCCTACCTGACACCCTAGACCCACTCCAATTTGCTTACCGCCCAGATAGCTCCACAGACGATGCAATCTCAACCACACTGCACACTGCCCTAACCCATCTGGACAAGAGGAATACCTATGTGAGAATGCTGTTCATCGGCTACAGCTCGGCATTCAACACCATAGTACCCTCCAAGCTCGTCATCAAGCTCGAGACCCTGGGTCTCGACCCCGCCCTGTGCAACTGGGTACTGGACTTCCTGACGGGCCGCCCCAGGTGGTGAGGGTAGGCAACAACATCTCCTCCCCGCTGATCCTCAACACTGGGGCCCCACAAGGGTGCGTTCTGAGCCCTCTCCTGTACTCCCTGTTCACCCACGACTGCGTGGCCACGCACGCCTCCAACTCAATCATCAAGTTTGCGGACGACACAACAGTGGTAGGCTTGATTACCAACAACGACGAGACGGCCTACAGGGAGGAGGTGAGGGCCCTCGGAGTGTGGTGTCAGGAAAATAACCTCACACTCAACGTCAACAAAACTAAGGAGATGATTGTGGACTTCAGGAAACAGCAGAGGGAACACCCCCATCCACATCGATGGAACAGTAGTGGAGAGGGTAGCAAGTTTTAAGTTCCTCGGCATACACATCACGGACAAACTGAATTGGTCCACTCACACAGACAGCATCGTGAGGAAGGCGCAGCAGCGCCTCTTCAACCTCAGGAGGCTGAAGAAATTTGGCTTGTCACCAAAAGCACTCACAAACTTCTACAGATGCACAATCGAGAGCATCCTGGCGGGCTGTATCACCGCCTGGTATGGCAACTGCACCGCCCTCAACCGTAAGGCTCTCCAGAGGGTAGTGAGGTCTGCACAACGCATCACCGGGGGCAAACTACCTGCCCTCCAGGACACCTACACCACCCGATGCTACAGGAAGGCCATAAAGATCATCAAGGACATCAACCACCCGAGCCACTGCCTGTTCAACCCGCTGTCATCCAGAAGGCGAGGTCAGTACAGGTGCATCAAGGCTGGGACCGAGAGACTGAAAAACAGCTTCTATCTCAAGGCCATCAGACTGTTAAACAGCCACCACTAACATTGAGTGGCTACTGCCAACACACTGTCAATGACACTGACTACTCCAGCCACTCTAATAATGGGAATCGATGGGAAATGATGTAAATATATCACTAGCCACTTTAAACAATGCTACCTTATATAATGTTACTTACCCTACATTATTCATCTCATATGCATACGTAGATACTGTACTCTATATCATCGACTGCATCCTTATGTAATACATGTATCACTAGCCACTTTAACTATGCCACTTGGTTTACATACTCATCTCATATGTATATACTGTACTCGATATCATCTACTGTATCTTGCCTATGCTGCTCGGTACCATCACTCATTCATATATCCTTATGTACATATTCTTTATCCCCTTACACTGTGTATAAGACAGTAGTTTTTTGGAATTGTTAGTTAGATTACTTGTTCGTTATTACTGCATTGTCGGAACTAGAAGCACAAGCATTTCGCTACACTCGCATTAACATCTGCTAACCATGTGTATGTGACAAATACAATTTGATTTGATTTGATTTGATTTGATTTGTATACATACATAAAGAGCATAGTGTAGATGGTAGGTGACTTACCGGTTCTCATTTCTGAATGTACGGATGATAGATGCAACCCTGTAGCGGCTCAGGTTGGGCTGAACTCTGCCCAGCCTCAATCCATGGTTGAGCACAACCAATGTGGCCCTGATCTCATCTGAGACAACTGTCCTTCCTCATCCTCCTCTTACTCTCCCTCCGTCACCTCTAGCTCTTGCTTCACCATTGACTTCCATTTTCCTCCAAAACAGGTGAGCTCATCTGTGGCCTTTTATAGTACTAAAGCTTCTAAGTGAACAATTCAGCAACTAGTGTTTACAGCTGTGAGGATTGGGTGTTGCCAATTGGTATATAGAGCTGGCATTGTGATTGGCTTTGCTTTCCAAAGGCACTAAAGAGATTTTATTTTTGAATGTTGTGCCTAATGTCGAGAACTGTGTGTAGTGTTTTGCAAAAAGTGTGATATAGAATTGACAACTGAGTGTAAAGCAGGAATTGTGCTTCCAATTTTGCGTACTTGGTTTAGGGATTTGGTACATGAGTTTCAGGTTTTGGTGATTGCGTTTCAAGTTCCAATTTAAGTGTGTAAACAAATGGGAAAAACGGTAAAAGGTAATTAACCACCTTCAAGAGTGCAGTCTCGATTTTGGGGTCTAGTTTAAAAATAATTTTTGAAAGGAATGAGAGAATCGATCTAGGCTGATAGTGTTTTTAAAATTTTCCAGGTCAAGGTGGGTCTTTTTCAAGAGAGGCTTTAATACTGCCACTTTTAGTGAGTTTGGTACACATCCGGGGGTTAGGGAGCCATTTATTATGTTCAACATAGGAGGGCCAAGCACAGGAAGTAGCTCTTTCAGTAGTTTAGTTGGAATAGGGTCCAGTATGCAGCTGGAAGATTTAGAGGCCATTAATATTTTCATGAATGTGTCAAGAGATATAGGTTAAAAAAACGTGAGTGTCTCCATTGATGTGAAAGCCATCCTCTCTTGGGGAATGATGCTTTTTAGTTAGCTTTACTGTCAACTGTGGGACCTTATATAGACAGGTGTGTGCCTTTCCAAATCATGTCCAATCAATTGAATTTACCACAGTTGTAGATACAGCTCAAGAATGATCAATGGAAACAGGATGCATCTGAGCTCAATTTGGAGTGTCATATCAGTAAAGGCTCTGAATACTTACGTAAATAAAGTATTTCAGTTTTACATTTTTTTTTTTAAATGACCAAACATTTCTAAGAACCTGTTGGCCCTTTGTCATTGTGGGGTATATTGTGTGTAGATTGATGAGGGAAAAAAATATTGAATCAATTTTAGAATAAGGCTGTAACGTAACAAAATGTGGAGAAAGTCATGCGGTCTGAATACTTCCCGGATGCGCTGTAGGTTGTAATATGTGTTTTTTACTGGCTTGGCTTGACTTCCCCACTGATTTTACTACTACTGGTAGAATGTGACATCACTTTGGCACCCACAATGACATCAGAAAGGTTTAACTTCCCCTCGGCGCTTACAGTTTTTCATTGCTGAACATTTCGGAAAGCACGGACAATAAAACACATTTTTGATGGTTCTTCAAATTGATGAGTTTCTGTAAGCATTAATGTGTAATAGGGCATCATGGATGAATCACTCTGGGGGAATTATTTAGGGTGAATTGTCTCTATGTGATGTGAGTGCTTTTCTCTGTGTAAACCCCAGAGCTTTGTGTGGATGAGGGAGAAGGGTTAGCTCTCTCTAACCACAAAGCACATTTCCCACTTAGCAGAGGTTGCCAACAGGTCTAGGTGACGGGAGGGTTTCGAGGCAGCGTGGCATGACTTGAGGCTTTGATGCTCACACACACACAGACGCACAGACACACACACATACACTTGGCCGCTATGTGCCACCATCAGGATCACCCTCAACCCCCCTCTCTCCCTCTCTGACCTTCTGCCCATATGCACCCCTGCCTCTCCCCCAGTCAAGCAGAATGCCCTTGCTGTCTCACTCAGATAGCTTTGGGTGTCTCTGGCCTGGGATCAGAGAGATAGAGGTCCCATAGTGAGAGAACGGTGCGCTTGTTCTGTGTCCGTTATTCTGAAAGACTGCATTCTGGAATGTGACTGTAGTATAATGTGACTGTAATACAATGTGAATGTAGTATAATATGACTGTAGTAGAATGTGACTGTAGTAGAATATGACTGTAGTAGAATATGACTAGTACAATATAACTGTAGTAAAATGTGACTGTAGTAGAATATGAATGTTGTAGAATGTGACTGTAGTACAATGTCACTGTAGTAGAATATGACTGTAATACAATGTGACTGTAGTAGAATATGACTGTAGTAGAATGTGACTGTAGTAGAATGTGACTGTAGTAGAATGTTATTGTCGTAGAATGTGATGAGTAGAATGTGACTGTAAAAGAATGTGAATGTAGTAGAATTAAGTAGAATATGACTGTAGTAGAATATGACTGTAGTAGAGTGTGACTGGAGGAGACTATGACTGTAGTACAATATGACTGTAGTAGAAGGTGACTGAAGTAGAATGTGACTGTTATAGAATGTGACTGTAGTAGAATGTGACTGTATTAGAATGTGACTGTAGTAGAATGTGACTGTAGTAGATTATGACTGTACTAGAATGTGACTGTCGTAGAATGTGACCGCAGTAGAATGTGACTGCAGTAGAATGTAGATGGATGAAAACTGTAGTTGAATGTGACTGTAGTGTAATATCTGTAGTAGAATGTAACTGTCGTAGATTGTGACTGTAGTAGATTTTGACTGTAGTAGATTATGACTGGAGTAGAATGTAGTAGAATATCTGTAGTAGAATATATCTGTAGTAGAATGTGACTGTAGTAGAATGTGACTGTAGTAGAATGTAACTGTAGTAGAGTGTGACTGTAGTAGAATGTGATTGTAATATAATATGACTTGAGTTGATTATGACTGTAGCAGAATATGACTGTAGTAGAATGTGACTGTAGTAGAATTTGACTATAGTAGAATGTGACTGTAGTAGATTAGGAATGCTATAGAATGTGACTGTAATAGAATGTGACTGTAGTAGAATGTGACTGTAGTAGATTATGACTGTAGTAGAATGTGACTGTAGTTGAATGTGACTGTAGTAGAGTGTGACTGTAGTAGATTATGACTGTAGTATAATGTGACTGTAGTAGAATTTGACTGGAGTACAATGTAACTGTAGTTGAATGTGACTGTAGTGTAATATCTATAGTATAATGTAACTGTAGCAGATTTTGACTGTAGTAGATTATGCTGGAGTAGAATGTATTAGAATATCTGTAATAGAATGTGACTGTAGTGTAAAATCTGTAGTAGAATGTGACTGTAGTAAGAGTGTGAATGTAGTAGAATATCTGTAGTATAATGTAACTGTCGTAGATTGTGACTGTAGTAGATTTTGACTGAAGTAGATCATGACTGGAGTAGAATGTAGTAGAATATCTGTAATAGAATGTGACTGTAGTAGAATGTGACTGTTGTGGAATTTGACTGTAGTAGAATGTGACTGTAGTAGAGTTTGACTGTAGTAGAATGTGATTGTAATAGAATATGACTTGAGTAGATTATGACTGTAGTAGAATGTGAAAGTAGTAGAGTGTGACTGTAGAAGAGTGTGACTGTAGTAAAATCTGACTGTAATAGAATATGACTGTAGTAGAATGTGACTGTAGTAAGAGTGTGAATGTAGTAGAGTGTGACAGTAGTAAAATGTGACTGTAATAAAATGTGACTGTAGTAGAATGTGACTGTTGTATAATTTCTGTAGTAGAATGTGACTGTAATAGAATGTGACTGTAGTAGAATGTGACTGTAGTAGAATATCTGTAGTAGAATGTGACTGTAGTAGAATGTGAATGTAGTAGAATGTGATGGTAGTAGATTATGACTGTTATAAAATGTGACTGTAGTAGATTATGACTGTAGGAGAATGTGACTGCAGTAGAATGTGACTGCAGTAGAATGTAGATGAATGAAAACTGTAGTTGAATGTGACTGTAGAGTAATATCTGTAGTAGAATGTGACTGTGATAGATTGTGACTGTAATATAATGTGACTGTAGTAGAAACTGACTGTAGTAGAATGTGACTGTAGTAGAATATCTGTTGTAGAATGTGACTGTAGGAGATTATGACTATAGTAGAATGTGACTGTAGTAGCATATGACTGGAGTAGAATGTAGCAGAATGTGACTGTAGTAGAATGTGACTGTAGTAAGAGTGTGACTGTAGTAACAGTGTGACTGTAGTAGAATATCTGTAGTAGAATGTGACAGTAGGAGAGTGTGACTGTAGTAGAGTGTGACTGTAGTAAAATGTGACTGTAATAGAATGTGCCTGTAGTAGAATGTGACTGTAGTAAAATATCTGTAGTAGAATGTGACTGTAGTAGAATTTGACTATAGTAGAATGTGACTGTAGTAGAATGTGACTGTAGTAGAATGTGATGGTAGTACATTATGACTGTTATAGACTGTGACTGTAGTAGAATGTGACTGTAGTAGATTATGATTGTAGTAGAATGTGACTGTCGTAGAATGTGACTGCAGTAGAATGTGACTGCAGTAGAATGTAGATGAATGAAAACTGTAGTTGAATGTGACTGTAGAGTAATATTTATAGTAGAATGTGACTATAGTAGAATGTGACTGTAGTAGCATATGACTGGAGTAGAATGTAGCAGAATGTGACTGTAGTAGAATTTGACTATAGTAGAATGTGACTGTAGTAGATTAGGACTGCTTTATAATGTGACTGTAGTAGAATGTGACTATATTAGAATTGGACTGTAGTAGAATATGACTGTAGTAGATTATGACTGTAGTAGAATGTGACTGTAGTTGAATGTGACTGTAGTAGAATGTGACTGTAGTAGAATGTGACTGTAGTAGGTTATGACTGTAGTAGAATGTGACTGTCGTAGAATGTGACTGCAGTTAAATGTGACTGTAGTAGAATGTGACTGTAGTAGGTTATGACTGTAGTAGAATGTGACTGTCGTAGAATGTGACTGCAGTTAAATGTGACTGTAGTAGAATGTGACTGTAGTATATTATGACTGTAGTAGAATATCACTGTAGTAGATTTTGACTGGAGTACAATGTGACTGCAGTAGAATGTAGAAGAATGTAACTGTAGTTGAATGTGACTCTAGTGTAAAATCTGTAGTAGAATGTGACTGTAGTAAGAGTGTGACAATAGTAGAAAATCTGTAGTATAATGTGACAGTAGTAGAGTGTGACTGTAATAGAGTGTGACTGTATTAAAATGTGACTGTCGTAGAATGTGACTGTAGTAGATTATGACTGTTATATAATGTGACTGTAGTAGAATGTGACTGTAGTAGAATATGACTGGAGTAGATTATGACTGTAGTATAATGTGACTGTAGTTGAATTTGAATGTAGTAGAATGTGACTGTAGTAGAATATGACTGTAGTAGAATATGACTGGAGTACAATATGACTGCAGTAGAATGTGATCTCAGTAGCATGTAGAAGAATGTAACTGTAGTAGAATGTGACTGTAGTAGATTATGACCGTAGTAGAATGTGACTGTAGTAGAGTGTAGAAGATTGTAACTGTAGTTGAATGTGACTGTAGTGTAAAATCTGTAGTAGAATGTGACTGTAGTAAGAGTGTGACTGTAGTAGAATATCTGTAGTATAATGTGACAGTAGTAGAGTGTGACTGTAATAGAGTGTGACTGTAGTAAAATGTGACTGTAATACAATGTGACTGTAGTAGATTATGACTGTTATAGAATGTGACTGTAGTAGAATGTGAATGTATTAGAATGTGACTGTAGTAGAATATGACTGGAGTAGATGATGACTGTAGTATAATGTTACTGTAGTTAAATGTGACTGTAGAAGAATGTAACTGTAGTAGAATGTGACTGTAGTAGATTATGACTGTAGTAGAATGTGACTGTCATAGAATGTGACTGCAGTAGAATGTGACTGTAGTAGAATGTGACTGTAGTATATTATGACTGTAGTAAAATCTGACTGTAGTAGATTTGGACTGGAGTACAATGTGACTGCAGTAGAATGTAGAATAATGTAAGTGTAGTTGAATGTGACTGTAGTGTAAAATCTGTAGTAGAATGTGATTGTAGTAAGAGTGTGACTGTAGTAGAATATCTGTAGTAGAATGTGACTGTAGTAGAATGTGATTGTAGTAAGAGTGTGACTGTCATAGAATATCTGTAGTAGAATGTGACTGTAGTAGAATGTGATTGTAGTAAGAGTGTGACTGTCATAGAATATCTGTAGTAGAATGTGACTGTAGCAGAATGTGATTGTAGTAAGAGTGTGACTGTCGTAGAATATCTGTAGTAGAATGTGACTGTAGTAGAATGTGACAGTAGTAGAATGTGACTGTAATAGAATGTGACTGTAGTAGGATGTGACTGTTGTATAATTTCTGTAGTAGAATGTGACTCTAGAAGAATTTGACTGTAGTAGAATATCACTGTTGTATCAATTCTGTAGTAGAATGTAGCTGTGGTAGAATTTAGAAGAATGTGAATGTAGTGGAGTGTGACTGTGTTAGAGTTTGACAGTCGCAGAATGTGACTGTATTAGATTATGACTGTAGTAGAATTTGACTGGAGAAGAATTTGACTGGAGTAAAATGTAGAAGAATGTGACTGTTGTAGAATGTGAATGTAGTAGAATATGACTGTAGTAGAATGTAACTGTCATAGAATGTGACTGGAGTAGAATATGACTGTACTAGAATATGACTGGAGTAGAATGTGACTGTGCTAGAATGTGACTGTTGTGGAATGTGACTGTAGGAGGATGTGACTGTATTAGAATATGACTGTAGTGGAATATGACTGGAGTAGATTATGACTGTAGTAGAATGTGACTGTAGTAGATTATGACTGTAGAAGAATGTGACTGTAGTAGAATGTGACTGCAGTCAAATGTGACTGTAGTTGAATGTGACTGTAGTAGATTGTAACTGTAGTAGAATATGACTTGAGCAGAATGTGACTGCAGTAGGATGTGACTGCAGTGGAATGTAGATGAATGAAAACTGTAGTTGAATGTGACTGTAGTTTAATATCTGTAGTAGAATGTGACTGTGGTAGATTGTGACTGTAGTATATTCTGACTGTAGTAGAATGTGATTGTAGTAGAATATGACTGGAGTAGATTATGACTGTAGTAGAATGTCACTGTAGTAGAATGTGACTGTAGTAGAATGTGCCTGCAGTAGAATGTGACTGGAGAAGATTATGACTCTAGTAGAATATGACTGTAGTAGAATTTTGACTGGAGTACAATGTGACTGCAGTAGAATGTGACTGCAGTAGCATGTAGAAGAATGTAACTGTAGTTGAATGTGACTGTAGTGTATTATCTGTAGTCAAATGTGACTGTATTTGAACATCTGAAGTAGAAAGTGACTGTCGTAGAGTGTCTGTAGTGGCTGTAGCAAAATGTGACTAATAGAATGTCACTGTAGTATAATGTGACTGTTGTATAATTTCTGTAGTAGAATGTGACTGTAGTAGATTGTGACTGTAGTAGAATGTGGCTGTAGTAGAATATGACTGTTGTGTCATTTCTGTAGTAGAATGTAGCTGTGGTATAATTTTGGAGAATGTGAATGTAGTATAGTGTGACTGTATTAGAGTATGACAGTCACAGAATGTGACTGGAGTAGAATATGACTTGAGTAGAATGTAGTAGAATCTGACTGTTGTAGAATGTGACTGTAGTAGAATATGACTAGAGTAGAATATGACTGTAGTGTAATATCTGTAGTAGAATGTGACTGTAGTAAGAGTGTGACTTTAGTAGAATATCTGTAGTAGAATGTGACTGTAGTAGAATGTGACAGTAGTATAGTGTGACTGTAGTAGAGTGTGACTGTAGTAAAATGTGACTGTAGTAGAATGTGACTTTAGTAGAATGTGACTGTTGTAGAGTGTGACTGTAGTAAAATGTGACTGTAGTAGAATATGACTGTCATATAATTTCTGTAGTAGAATATAGCTGTGGTTGAATTTAGAAGAATGTGAATGTAGTAGATTGTGACATCACTTTGGCATCCACAATGACATCAGAAGAGTTTAACTTCTCCCCCAGCACTTACAGTTTTTCATTGGCTGAACATTTCTGAAAGCACGGACAATAAAACACATTTTTGATAGTTCTTGAAATTGATGAGTTTCTTTGAGCCTCAATGTGTAAGAGGGCATGAATCACTCTGGCTGACTGTGTTCATCGTCAGATTGTATCCTCTTCAAAAGTATCTCTCTAAATCCCTCAGCCCGGCACCTCTTTGATTCAGAGGGGTTGGGTTAAATGCGGAAGACACATTTCGTTTGAATACATTCAGCTGACTTGGTATCCCCCTTTCCGTTTCTTTTTCTGTATTTCACCCCCACTAACCGTCTTTCTTCTTCTCCCTTTCTCTTCCTCTCTCTCTTCTCTCCCTCTCTCTCTTCTCTCCCTCTCTCTCTTCTCTCCCACCCTCTCTCTTCTCTCCCTCTCTCTCTTCTCTCCCTCTCTCTCTTCTCTCCCACCCTCTCCCCCTCCTGCTCTTCTCTCTCTGTGCTTAGACAGCAGTAATAAAACAGTAAGGGGGAAGCCAGCTACTATCTGATTGGGTTAGAGTTCTGAATACCCCAAACCTTCCACCCCATCCTCCTCACCCCCTCTTCCTCCAGTATCTGCCATCCCGTCCCATGTATTAGCTTACTGGGAGGAGGAGATGAGGAGAGGAGGGGAAGGTGCGTCACTACTGCAGCCTGTATCATACCTGCCGCCCCCCCCCCTCCCTGAGCAGCAGTCAGATAGCACCCATTACTGTCAGCCTTGTATGCTCCTAATTGGCTCTGATAGAAGCCTGTCTCCCCGGAGGGAGGGCCCACAGATTCAATTAAGAGCCCTGATTGGGCACTGTAAATATTTAAGGCAGGGGACTGAAAACTGGTTGACTCACCAAGGAGGTCCCCACTGGATAAAAACTGGTTGAAACAGCATTGTTTACACATCATTTAAACCCCCCAAATTATTGTGATGACATTGAATCCATGTGGAAAACGTATTGTTTTGCAACAAGTTATCAACGTAAGGGCATTTCATTTTTTTTTACTCAACTTTTAACCTAAATCCAATGGCATGGTGAAATGTTTTGCTGATTTCACGTTGAATTCACATTAGATTTACCAAATGTAAATCAAAACTAGATGTTGAACTGACATTTGTGCCCAGTGGGTCTACAATTCCTGGAAAAGTTACAATAAACAACGTCAGATAGAACAAGAGGGTAAGGTGAAGGACATTTCTCCATACACTCACATCTTCTTCACACATTTGTTCTCTAAAGGGTTGACTTACTATAACTTCAGTCAGTGGAGCGTCCTATAAGTGTGAATGTGTGCCTGTGTGTGCATGTGGGTATGTGTGTGTGTGTGTGTGTGTCTCAGTTAATCCCAGGCTTTCCTCTTCATCCGTCCTTCTCTCCCGCTCCACTCAGATTAACAAACACTGGGCCTGCAGTCTGCTCTTTCTGCTCACAACCACAATCCCTAGAGTACAGGAGGAGAGAGAGAGAGGGGTAGGGAAGGAGGGTGGTGGGAGAGGCTTAGAGGGGAAGGAGAGAGGGAGGGGTCGGGTGGGTGGGTGGGATGGAGTGACTAAGGGGGGAAGGAGAGAGGGAGGGGGAGGGATGGAGTGTGGGTGGGGTAGAGAGACTGAAGGGGAAGAAGAGAGGGAGGGGGAGCGAGAGCTCATACTGCTCAGGAAAGAAACAAACAAAGTAGACAGACAGATAAGTCCCATTTATACCTGGTGCTAACATGGGTCCTTTCTCCTGATCTTGTCCACATTCTGAATGTGCCCATCAAAATGTGTCTGTTACCTGTCCACTGTGTCTGCACTGTGACCAGATTTCCTGGTCCCTTCCTTTAATGCAAATTATTTCACAGAAATTCTTTCAAAATAATATTTATTTATTTATTGTAAGACACATATCCATGACTAGTCAATGGTTCCACTTGTCAATGATTTTAGAGGGAGGAATAATGATGTCAAGATCTGTCGACACATGTAAGATATCCAGACACAATGTGTGTCTGACTACCACCGGAGGTGGGCATGGTGATCTGATCCCAATCAGACCACAACGTGTCTTTTGATTGTCTACACCCGTCTGGAAATGTGGGCACAATCAGAATTTGGACAAGATCGCATGTTAGAACCAGGTATAAACGGGGCTGTAGGAAGGGATAGAGAGAGAGGATGAGATCAAAGAGAGTGTGTGTCAGTGTGCAGAAAAGAAAAGATGTCCCAGGTCGAGTTATTATAAATATCATTGTTCTGCTGGAATGACTTTGTAGAGCGTGTCTATGGAGACGATTCAGTTCTCAGAAGGGTATAGGATGGCCCAATGTGGCTCATAAAACATTGAGTTTTATCTATTGGATTTATGGAGTCTATCTTGCAGTGAACATCAATAGAAAATGTGGTGTTTCGTGAGCAAACATTCATTTGAATAACCAACATCTGTGGTCTTTCTGATATCCCTATGTCTACAAAATAGGCTTTGTCTGAATCCTGTGTGTCTGTGTGTGTGTATGTGTTGTTGTGTAGTGTGTGTGTTTCTATTCAGTGAGGGAACAAAAATATAAACGCAACATGTAAAGTGTTGGTCCCATGTTTCATGAGCTGAAATAAAAGATCCCAGAAATGTTCCATATGTGCACAAAAAGCTTATTTCTCTAAAATGTTGTGCACAAATTTGTTTACATCCCTGTTAATGAGCATTTCTCCTTTGCCAAGATAATCCATCCACCTGACAGGAGTGCCATATCGAGAAGCTGATTAAACAGCATGATCATTACATAGTTGCACCTTGTGCTGGGGACAATGAAAGGCCTCTCAGAGTTGTCACACAACACAATGCCACAGATGTCTCAAGTTTTGAGGGAGCGTGCAACTGGCGTGCTGACTGCAGGAATGTCCACCAGAGCTGGGTCAGAAAATTGAATGTTCATTTCTCTATGATAAGCCACCTCCAACATCGTTTTAGAGAATTTGGCAGTACGCTTAACTGGCCTCACAACCGCAGGCCACGTGTAACAACCGCAGACCACATTCGGCTTCTTTACCTACAGGATCGTCTGAGACCAACCACCTGGACAGCTGATGAAACTGAGGAGTATTTCTGTCTGTAATAAAGCCCTTTTGCTGTGAACAACTCATTCTGATTGGCTGAGCATGGCTCCCCAGTAGGTGGGCCTGGCTCCCAAGTGGCCCACCAATGGCTGCACTCCTGCCCAGTAATGTGAAATCCATAGATTAGGGCCTAATTTATTTATTTCAATCGACTGATTTCCTTATGTGAACTGTAACTCAGTAAAATTGTTGAAATTGATGCGTTTACATATTTGTTCGGTATATATGCGTTGGGGACATGTCTTAATGCGCTGATACTCAGTCTATTAGCTTGTTGACACTTTGGGGTCAGTGTGATGCTGCTGGAATGGCGCGTGTGACAGAGTGGAACTCTTTATTATCCCCCTGTAATGGTCTCATCGCTGAAGGCTTTCTTCTCTTCCATCTCTCCCTCCCTTCCCCCTCCTCTCTCTACTATCCTCCTCTCTCTCCATCACTCTTTCCCCTTTTCTGTCTCTTCCCGCCTTTCTCTCTCCCTCTCTCTCTCCCTCTCTCCCCCCTTTCTTCATTTTCCACTGCTATGTCCTCCTCACCCCATCTCTCTTTCCCCTCAACCCCTGATATTTATTACAGATCCTTTCATCTTCCTACTTCTTCTGTCTCTTCATGATTCTCTTCATCTCTACCTTTTTCCATGTCTCTCTCTCCATCTTTACCTTTT